>NC_069499.1:126930683-127163183 GCF_027579735.1 Bombina bombina
AAGAGGACACCCACAGCAGAGTTGTTATATAGCTCCTCCCCTAACTGCCATATCCAGTCATTCGACCGAAAACACGCAGAGAAAGGAGAAACCATAGGGTGCAGTGGTGACTGTAGTTTAAATGAAAAAAATTACCTGCCTTAAAATGACAGGGCGGGACGTGGACTGGATACACAAGAGAAATAAATTTATCAGGTAAGCATAAATTGTGTTTTCTCTTGTAAGGTGTATCCAGTCCACGGATCATCCATTACTTGTGGGATACCAATACCAAAGCTAAAGTACACGGATGAAGGGAGGGACAAGGCAGGTACTTAAATGGAAGGTACCACTGCCTGTAAAACCTTTCTCCCAAAAATAGCCTCCGAAGAAGCAAAAGTATCAAATTTGTAGAATTTTGAAAAAGTATGAAGCGAAGACCAAGTCGCCACCTTGCAAATCTGTTCAACAGAAGCCTTATTTTTAAAGGCCCAAGTGGAAGCCACAGCTCTAGTAGAATGAGCTGTAATCCTTTCAGGAGGTTGCTGTCCAGCAGTCTCATAGGCTAAGCTGATTAAACTTCTTAGCCAAAAAGAAAGAGAGGTTGCCGAAGCCTTTTGACCTCTCCTCTGTCCACAGTAGACAACAAACAAAGCAGATGTTTGCCGAAAATCTTTAGTAGCTTGTAAGTAAAACTTCAAAGCACGAACCACGTCCAGATTGTGTAATAGACGTTCCTTCTTTGAAGAAGGATTAGGACACAAGGATAGAACAACAATCTCTTGATTGATATTCTTGTTAGATACCACCTTAGGTAAAAACCCAGGTTTGGTACGCAGGACTACCTTATCCGAATGGAAAATCAGATAAGGAGAATCACATTGTAAGGCAGATAACTCTGAGACTCTATGAGCCGAGGAAATAGCTACCATAAAAAGAACTTTCCAAGATAAAAGTTTGATATCTATGGAATGAAGAGGTTCAAAAGGAACTCCTTGAAGAACCTTAAGAATCAAATTTAAGCTCCATGGCGGAGCAACCGGTTTAAACACAGGCTTGATTCTAACTAAAGCCTGACAGAAAGCCTCAACGTCTGGAACATCTGCCAGACGCTTGTGCAAAAGAATAGACAGAGCAGAAATCTGTCCCTTTAAGGAACTAGCTGACAATCCTTTTTCCAAACCTTCTTGGAGAAAAGACAATATCCTGCGAATCCTGACTTTACTCCATGAGTAACCCTTGGATTCACACCAATAAAGATATTTACGCCATATCTTATGATAAATTTTCCTGGTGACAGGCTTTCGTGCCTGTATTAAGGTATCAATGACTGACTCGGAGAAGCCACGCTTTGATAAAATCAAGCGTTCAATCTCCATGCAGTCAGTCTCAGAGAAATTAGATTTGGATGGTGGAAAGGACCCTGAAGAAGAAGGTCCTGTCTCAGAGGCAGAGTCCATGGTGGAAAGGATGACATGTCCACTAGATCTGCATACCAGGTCCTGCGTGGCCACGCAGGCGCTATTAAAATCACTGATGCTCTCTCCTGCTTGATCTTGGCAATCAGTCGAGGGAGCAGAGGAAACGGTGGAAACACATAAGCCAGGTTGAAAGACCAGGGCGTTGCTAGAGCATCTATCAGCGTCGCCTTGGGATCCCTGGACCTGGATCCGTAACAAGGAAGCTTGGCGTTCTGTCGAGACGCCATGAGATCCAGTTCTGGTTTGCCCCAACGATGAATCAATTGTGCAAACACCTCCGGATGGAGTTCCCACTCCCCCGGATGAAAAGTCTGTCGACTTAGAAAATCCACCTCCCAGTTCTCTACACCTGGGATATGGATAGCTGATAGGTGGCAAGAGTGAATCTCTGCCCAATGAATTATTCTTGAGACTTCTAACATCGCTAAGGAACTTCTTGTTCCCCCTTGATGATTGATGTAAGCCACAGTCGTGATGTTGTCCGACTGAAATCTGATGTACCTCAGAGTTGCTAACTGAGGCCAAGCCTGAAGAGCATTGAATATCGCTCTCAGTTCCAGAATATTTATTGGAAGAAGTGTCTCCTCCTGAGTCCACGATCCCTGAGCCTTCAGGGAGTTCCAGACTGCACCCCAACCTAGAAGGCTGGCATCTGTTGTCACAATTGTCCAATCTGGCCTGCGAAAGGTCATACCTTTGGACAGATAGACCCGAGATAGCCACCAGAGAAGAGAATCCCTGGTCTCTTGATCCAGATTTAGTTGAGGGGACAAATCTGTGTAATCCCAGTTCCACAGACTGAGCATGCATAGTTGCAGCGGTCTGAGATGTAAGCGTGCAAATGGCACTATGTCCATTGCTGCTACCATTAAGCCGATTACTTCTATGCACTGAGCCACCGAAGGGCGCAGAATGGAATGAAGAACACGGCAGGAATTTAGAAGCTTTGATAACCTGGACTCCGTCAGTTCAATTTTCATTTCTACAGAATCTATCAGAGTCCCTAGGAAGGAAACTCTCGTGAGTGGGGATAGAGAACTCTTTTCCTCGTTCACTTTCCACCCATGCGACCCCAGAAATGCCAGTACTATGTCCGTATGAGACTTGGCAATTTGGAAGTTTGACGCCTGTATCAGGATGTCGTCTAAATAAGGGGCCACCGATATACCCCGCGGCCTTAGGACCGCCAGAAGCGACCCTAGAACCTTCGTGAAGATTCTTGGGGCTGTAGCTAATCCAAAAAGAAGAGCTACGAACTGGTAATGCCTGTCCAGAAAGGCAAACCTGAGAAACCGATGATGATCTTTGTGTATCGGAATGTGAAGATAAGCATCCTTGAGATCCACTGTAGTCATATAATGACCCTACTGGATCATAGGTAGGATGGTACGAATAGTTTCCATCTTGAATGATAGAACTGTGAGGAATTTTTTTAAGATCTTTAGATCCAAAATTGGTCTGAAGGTTCCCTCTTTTTTGGGAACGACAAACAGATTTGAGTAAAAACCCTGTCCCTGTTCCTCCTTTGGAACTGGATGGATCACTCCCATAACTAGGAGGTCTTGTACACAGTGCAAGAATGCCTCTCTTTTTATCTGGTTTGCAGATAATTGTGAAAGGTGAAATCTCCCACGCCTGAGCGAAGAGTGAGAGTCTGCCCCCTACTAGATCCGTTACCGGATAGGGGGCCATTCCTTCATGCTGTCTTAGAGGCAGCAGCAGGCTTTTTGGCCTGCTTACCTTTGTTCCAGGTCTGGTTTGGCCTCCAGACCGTCTTGGACTGAGCAAAAGTTCCCTCTTGTTTTGCATTAGAGGAAGTTGATGCCGTACTTGCCTTGAAGTTTCGAAAGGTACGAAAATTAGACTGTTTGGCCCTTGATTTGGACCTGTCCTGAGGAAGGGCATGACCTTTTCCTCCAGTGATATAAGCAATAATCTCCTTCAAACCAGGCCCAAATAGGGTCTGCCCTTTGAAGGGAATGTTAAGCAGCTTAGATTTTGAAGTCACGTCAGCTGACCATGATTTAAGCCACAGCGCCCTACGCGCCTGTCTAGCAAAACCAGAATTCTTAGCCGTTAGTTTAGTCAAATGAACAATGGCATCAGAAACAAAAGAATTGGCTAGCTTAATTGCTCTAAGTTTGCCAAGTATGTCATCCAATGGAGTCGCTACCTGTAAAGCCTCTTCCAGAGACTCAAACCAGAACGCCGCAGCAGCAGTGACAGGAGCAATGCATGCAAGGGGCTGTAGGATAAAACCTTGTTGAATAAACATTTTCTTAAGGTAACCTTCTAATTTTTTATCCATTGGATCTGAAAAAACAGAATTTATGTTTACCTGATAAATTACTTTCTCCAACGGTGTGTCCGGTCCACGGCGTCATCCTTACTTGTGGGGATATTCTCTTCCCCAACAGGAAATGGCAAAGAGCCCAGCAAAGCTGGTCACATGATCCCTCCTAGGCTCCGCCTTCCCCAGTCATTCGACCGACGTAAAGGAGGAATATTTGCATAGGAGAAATCATATGATACCGTGGTGACTGTAGTTAAAGAAAATAAATTATCAGACCTGATTAAAAAACCAGGGCGGGCCGTGGACCGGACACACCGTTGGAGAAAGTAATTTATCAGGTAAACATAAATTCTGTTTTCTCCAACATAGGTGTGTCCGGTCCACGGCGTCATCCTTACTTGTGGGAACCAATACCAAAGCTTTAGGACACGGATGAAGGGAGGGAGCAAATCAGGTCACCTAGATGGAAGGCACCACGGCTTGCAAAACCTTTCTCCCAAAAATAGCCTCAGAAGAAGCAAAAGTATCAAATTTGTAAAATTTAGTAAAAGTGTGCAGTGAAGACCAAGTCGCTGCCTTACATATCTGATCAACAGAAGCCTCGTTCTTGAAGGCCCATGTGGAAGCCACAGCCCTAGTGGAATGAGCTGTGATTCTTTCAGGAGGCTGCCGTCCGGCAGTCTCGTAAGCCAATCTGATGATGCTTTTAAGCCAAAAAGAGAGAGAGGTAGAAGTTGCTTTTTGACCTCTCCTTTTACCAGAATAAACAACAAACAAGGAAGATGTTTGTCTAAAATCCTTTGTAGCATCTAAATAGAATTTTAGAGCACGAACTACATCCAAATTGTGCAACAAACGTTCCTTCTTTGAAACTGGATTCGGACACAAAGAAGGCACGACTATCTCCTGGTTAATGTTTTTGTTAGAAACAACTTTCGGAAGAAAACCAGGTTTAGTACGCAAAACCACCTTATCTGCATGGAACACCAGATAAGGAGAACACTGCAGAGCAGATAATTCTGAAACTCTTCTAGCAGAAGAAATTGCAACCAAAAACAAAACTTTCCAAGATAATAACTTAATATCAACGGAATGTAAGGGTTCAAACGGAACCCCCTGAAGAACTGAAAGAACTAAATTGAGACTCCAAGGAGGAGTCAAAGGTTTGTAAACAGGCTTGATTCTAACCAGAGCCTGTAGAATAATGTAAGCGGAAATACTGGTGCTGAAAGCAGGGTAGTACACAAATACAATATACGGGTAACCTAAAAGGGTCTACCTTAGCAGAAATATAATCGTTATAAAAGTCAATAAATGGTAATAGCCTAATATATATCTTAGAAAATATATTTAATAGTGTAAAATTACAATACAATCAAGATTATAAAATCAGTGTTAATAAAATCAGTACATATATACTAAAAAGTAATTAATGGGGCCCTTTAAATTAGTTTGAAAAAACATACAGAAAGGGGAAAGATTAACCACAAATCTATATATATATATATATATATATACTATGATTGAGGATAGAAGAAAACTATACTCAAATAAATATAAGTATAAAGAGGGCAGAGATATTCAAACAGTATAAATAAAAACAAATAGCAATACAAACAGACTTAATAACTGGACTGTAACGGTACCAACCGGATACCAAGGGTTAACACCAGGGAACAATGTCCTGCATAGGGAATCAGCAATTCACAACCCAGCCAGTTTTCAGGTTTAAACAGAATGAATTTTATTAAGGCTCATATGCCCAGTATTTATGCAGGTCTGACCCCCCCCAGAAGGGGGGTTGAAAGAATGTTGTACATTGAATGGAGGGAACACGCCCTTTTACATGATACAATAGAATACCTTGCTCAAGCTGATAACAATTTAAACACAGACACACACTTGGCTTTCCTTATCATCTAGGGTCTGCTCTCTGAGGTTGATTAAACAATGGACTGTGTATCAATAACATTAATGACAGTGCCCAATAGCTGAGGCTAAAGCTGAACACAGTTAACTCTTTCAGTGCTGACAGAAGGGTCTGTCACATCTACATAGCACAATATACAGCCTATAGACAACCTTTCTTATGTTATAGTCCAGAAGTGGCTAGGTTTGCCACAATGCTCCCCCAGAACCAAGCCGGCATACACAGTCTGATCCCAACGGATCGGCTTGGGGATGTCCGGGGCAACAACTTTCGGCTCAAGTAAGCTACGGGGTGTTCTCCGCCATCTGCTCCAACTTGGCTCAGTACTGCCCCCACCCCAAACATGGAAGCGTCTCTTCCCGGAGGGACTGGGCTTGGGTAGTCACAGGGTTAACATCAGCGGGATCCATGGGAGCATAGGCAGAAACAAGGGGGGCCAAGTCATTTCCAAGGAGAACATCAGCAGGTAAGTCCTTCTTGACCCCCACATTCACAAGTCTAGCGCCCACTCCCCAATCCAAATGTACCCTGGCAACAGGTAGGCGGAACACAGTGCCCCCTGCTACCCTCACAGCCACAGTGTCTCCAGTGTGCTGTTTCTCAGGCACCAAGTTCTCTTGAAGCAAGGTCATGGTAGCACCAGTATCCCGTAGACAACTGACCTCCTTCCCATTCACTTTAACCCGTTGCCGGTTATTCCGGTGGGCAGCTTGCACGGGGTCTGCTTCATGTAGGCTGCCCCAGCATTCTGGCGCCTCTACGTAGCGGGCCACAGGCTGAGGATTATGTGGGATTCCGCCAGCGGGTCTTCTCCAGGACTGTGCTTGATTCGCTGCGTTTAGGGGACACTCTGGTCTTTTGTGCCCTAGTTGCTTACATCCAAAGCACCGAATAGGTTGTGAGTAGCCCCGCGAATTGAACCGGGCTCTCTGAGGGTAGTTCGTGGCCGGAGGCCGTGTGGTATAGCGGTGCGCCGGGGGTTGGTAACTGGCAGCTGCTGGGGTGACTGGGGGTCCGTACTCCACTCTAGCAGTGGGCAATCGGTATACTGCTCCCCCTGCCCCTCGTACTGCCACGGATCCGCCAGTGGGTGCTGTATCCGGCACCAAATGGGGAGCTATCAGGGTTAAAGTAGCTCCCGAATCCCGAAGTCCCTGGACTGACATCACCTCATGCAGAATTCCCAGGGGTTCCTCGGCTTGGGTGCTCAACACCTCATGAGCGGCTGGCTCCGTTTGGTAATGGTGAGCAGCCGCCCTTGGGGCCAGGTTCTGTCTGACCTGGTTCCAAGCTTGTCTGCTCCGATTTTGGGTGCACTCACGTGCCATATGTCCCCACTGCTTGCAGGTGTGGCATTGTATATTAGCCCGTCCGTTGTTAGGCTGTAGTCCATGGTGCCTCCTGGCATCAAAATACTGGTCTGCTAATCTGGCTGCTTCGGTTAAGGTGAGGGGTTTTCGATCTCTCACCCATTCTTGGGCTTCTGGGGACAAGCCGTTAAAGAATTGCTCCAACAGCATCAGTTGTCGCAATTCTTCCATGGTGGTAGCTTGGCTGGCCTGTATCCACCCCTGAGATGCTTGATCCAGCTTGTGGGCCCACTCTGCATGGGAATCTCTTTCTGGCTTGCGCAGGCCTCTAAACTTGCGCCGGTATGCCTCTGAGGTAATGGCATATCTTTCCAAGATCGCTCTCTTCACTTTAGCGTAATCCTTGCTGTCCTCCCTGGGTACAGCGCGATACGCTTCCGCTGCCCTACCGGCTAGCTTGCCTGCTAGCACCGGCACCCATACGGACTGCTCCAAATCATGTAACTCGCACAGTCTCTCAAAATCCTGTAAATACCCATCAATCTCATCCTTCTCCTCACAAAACATTTTAAATGCATGGTATGGGATTTTGGGTCTTACTGGGTTGCTGAGTGCGTCCAAAATGGATTCTGCTCGGGAGGATGCATTCCGCGGACTGTGTGCCATCACGTACTCCTGCACATCTGTCATTACCACGGATAGCATATCCCGTGGTACAGGTTGGGGTAAAAATTCCAGCCTGGTCCTCATTTCCCTCTGGTATAGGGTCTCCTCCATGGCTGCTGGAGGCGTAGCGCTGCGAGCTCTGTCTCCCTCCATCAGCTCAGCAATTAATATAGCCTTGGGTTTGCTGCTGCCTATCTTTCCCCTGGCTTCTAGCAGTTCCTTTTACGTTTGTCTCTTTAGCTTAGAATAATCCATCTCCATTCACTTCGGTCCCTGGTACTCCTTCCATCTTAGTCAGTATTGTAGTAATCCCCCTCTTCCTGAGGTTACTGGCTTGTGTAGTTGCTCTTCTGGGCGATAAGGTTCATTCCGTCGCTTGCCACCAATTGTAACGGTACCAACCGGATACCAAGGGTTAACACCAGCGAACAATGTCCTGCATAGGGAATCAGCAATTCACAACCCAGCCAGTTTTCAGGTTTAAACAGAATGAATTTTATTAAGGCTCATATGCCCAGTATTTATGCAGGTCTGACCCCCCCCAGAAGGGGGGTTGAAAGAATGTTGTACATTGAATGGAGGGAACACGCCCTTTTACATGATACAATAGAATACCTTGCTCAAGCTGATAACAATTTAAACACAGACACACACTTGGCTTTCCTTATCATCTAGGGTCTGCTCTCTGAGGTTGATTAAACAATGGACTGTGTATCAATAACATTAATGACAGTGCCCAATAGCTGAGGCTAAAGCTGAACACAGTTAACTCTTTCAGTGCTGACAGAAGGGTCTGTCACATCTACATAGCACAATATACAGCCTATAGACAACCTTTCTTATGTTATAGTCCAGAAGTGGCTAGGTTTGCCACATGGACGTCCAGCGTAAAAACCAGGGGTTAAAACAGTAATAATCTAGGGTTAAAACAGTATTAACCTGAAAGTGCACTATAGTGAACAAAAACACTCGTGACTAGATGATCATACTAATAGCATTGGATCAAGCTAATGGGCGAGTGAGGTACCTTGCGCTAATCTGTGGAGCACAGATTGAATATTGTTCGTCCTGTACCTCCTCCTGAGGTGGGTGTGTACTCCTAGAGTAGTTCACTTACATCACCCTTTCTGAAAATGTCCAGCTGATTTCGGGAGGAACAGAATGTAAACGATCTCTGGGGTAATAGCAATCCTTTAGATGATGGTAGATAGTAACTTCAAGGCACTCTTATTCTGTGGTGCTTAGTGCAGGTACTAGATCATCTGGCAGTATATTCAATTTGTAGACTGGTGCGCTCCCTCAGAGGGCTGTATTCAAATTCACAGGCCTTGGGGGTAGTGAGCCAGGCGTTGGTAGTTGTCCTGTGTGCTTTTTCAACACAATAGCGATCCTTTCGGCGGCTGTATCAAGTTCACAAGCATTAAAGGAGATGAAAAAACATCTTGAAAAAGCCCCAAGTGAGGGGAGAAACCGGTTGATGACTGTGTCTCATTTCCTACAAGAAGAACTACTGCTAAGCTGAACTCCTTTAAGGCTTGTGAACTTGATACAGCCGCCGAAAGGATCGCTATTGTGTTGAAAAAGCACACAGGACAACTACCAACGCCTGGCTCACTACCCCCAAGGCCTGTGAATTTGAATACAGCCCTCTGAGGGAGCGCACCAGTCTACAAATTGAATATACTGCCAGATGATCTAGTACCTGCACTAAGCACCACAGAATAAGAGTGCCTTGAAGTTACTATCTACCATCATCTAAAGGATTGCTATTACCCCAGAGATCGTTTACATTCTGTTCCTCCCGAAATCAGCTGGACATTTTCAGAAAGGGTGATGTAAGTGAACTACTCTAGGAGTACACACCCACCTCAGGAGGAGGTACAGGACGAACAATATTCAATCTGTGCTCCACAGATTAGCGCAAGGTACCTCACTCGCCCATTAGCTTGATCCAATGCTATTAGTATGATCATCTAGTCACGAGTGTTTTTGTTCACTATAGTGCACTTTCAGGTTAATACTGTTTTAACCCTAGATTATTACTGTTTTAACCCCTGGTTTTTACGCTGGACGTCCAGTTATTAAGTCTGTTTGTATTGCTATTTGTTTTTATTTATACTGTTTGAATATCTCTGCCCTCTTTATACTTATATTTATTTGAGTATAGTTTTCTTCTATCCTCAATCATAGTATATATATATATATATATAGATTTGTGGTTAATCTTTCCCCTTTCTGTATGTTTTTTCAAACTAATTTAAAGGGCCCCATTAATTACTTTTTAGTATATATGTACTGATTTTATTAACACTGATTTTATAATCTTGATTGTATTGTAATTTTACACTATTAAATATATTTTCTAAGATATATATTAGGCTATTACCATTTATTGACTTTTATAACGATTATATTTCTGCTAAGGTAGACCCTTTTAGGTTACCCGTATATTGTATTTGTGTACTACCCTGCTTTCAGCGCCAGTATTTCCGCTTACTTTATTCTACTATCCTCCTCAGGGTTCTTAGAGAGAGACCATTCTATACTTGGCATTAGGGTTGATATAAGCGCCAATTCTCACCTATCCTCCTCTAACCAGAGCCTGAACAAAGGCTTGAACATCTGGCACAGCTGCCAGCTTTTTGTGAAGAAACACAGACAAGGCAGAAATCTGTCCCTTCAGAGAACTTGCAGATAATCCTTTCTCCAAACCTTCTTGAAGAAAGGATAGAATCTTAGGAATTTTTATCTTGTCCCAAGGGAATCCTTTAGATTCACACCAACAGATATATTTTTTCCATATTTTGTGGTAGATTTTTCTAGTTACAGGCTTTCTGGCCTGAACAAGAGTATCAATGACAGAATCTGAGAACCCTCGCTTTGATAAGATCAAGCGTTCAATCTCCAAGCAGTCAGTTGGAGTGAGACCAGATTCGGATGTTCGAACGGACCTTGAACAAGAAGGTCTCGTCTCAAAGGTAGCTTCCATGGTGGAGCCGATGACATATTCACCAGGTCTGCATACCAAGTCCTGCGTGGCCACGCAGGAGCTATCAAGATCACCGATGCCCTCTCCTGATTGATCCTGGCTACCAGCCTGGGGATGAGAGGAAACGGCGGGAATACATAAGCTAGTTTGAAGGTCCAAGGTGCTACTAGTGCATCTACTAGAGTCGCCTTGGGATCCCTGGATCTGGACCCGTAGTAAGGAACCTTGAAGTTCTGACGAGAGGCCATCAGATCCATGTCTGGAATGCCCCACAATTGAGTAATTTGGGCAAAGATTTCCGGATGGAGTTCCCACTCCCCCGGATGAAATGTCTGACGACTCAGAAAATCTGCTTCCCAATTTTCCACTCCTGGGATGTGGATTGCAGACAAGTGGCAGGAGTGAGCCTCCGCCCATTGAATGATTTTGGTCACTTCTTCCATCGCCAGGGAACTCCTTGTTCCCCCCTGATGGTTGATGTACGCAACAGTCGTCATGTTGTCTGATTGAAACCGTATGAATTTGGCCTTTGCTAGCTGAGGCCAAGCCTTGAGAGCATTGAATATCGCTCTCAGTTCCAGAATATTTATCGGGAGAAGAGATTCTTCCCGAGACCAAAGACCCTGAGCTTTCAGGGGTCCCCAGACCGCGCCCCAGCCCACCAGACTGGCGTCGGTCGTGACAATGACCCACTCTGGTCTGCGGAAGCTCATCCCCTGTGACAGGTTGTCCAGGGACAGCCACCAACGGAGTGAATCTCTGGTCCTCTGATCTACTTGTATCGTCGGAGACAAGTCTGTATAATCCCCATTCCACTGACTGAGCATGCACAGTTGTAATGGTCTTAGATGAATTCGCGCAAAAGGAACTATGTCCATTGCCGCTACCATCAAACCTATTACTTCCATGCACTGCGCTATGGAAGGAAGAGAAACAGAATGAAGTATTTGACAAGAGTTTAGAAGTTTTGATTTTCTGGCCTCTGTCAGAAAGATCCTCATTTCTAAGGAGTCTATTACTGTTCCCAAGAAGGGAACCCTTGTTGATGGAGATAGAGAACTTTTTTCTACGTTCACTTTCCACCCGTGAGATCTGAGAAAGGCCAGGACAATGTCCGTGTGAGCCTTTGCTTGTGGAAGGGACGACGCTTGAATCAGTATGTCGTCCAAGTAAGGTACTACTGCAATGCCCCTTGGTCTTAGCACCGCTAGAAGGGACCCTAGTACCTTTGTGAAAATTCTTGGAGCAGTGGCTAATCCGAACGGAAGTGCCACAAACTGGTAATGCTTGTCCAGAAATGCGAACCTTAGGAACCGATGATGTTCCTTGTGGATAGGAATATGTAGATACGCATCCTTTAAATCCACCGTGGTCATGAATTGACCTTCCTGGATGGAAGGAAGAATTGTTCGAATGGTTTCCATTTTGAACGATGGAACCTTGAGAAACTTGTTTAGGATCTTGAGATCTAAGATTGGTCTGAATGTTCCCTCTTTTTTGGGAACTATGAACAGATTGGAGTAGAACCCCATCCCTTGTTCTCCTAATGGAACAGGATGAATCACTCCCATTTTTAACAGGTCTTCTACACAATGTAAGAATGCCTGTTTTTTTATGTGGTCTGAAGACAATTGAGACCTGTGGAACCTCCCCCTTGGGGGAAGCCCCTTGAATTCCAGAAGATAACCTTGGGAGACTATTTCTAGCGCCCAAGGATCCAGAACATCTCTTGCCCAAGCCTGAGCGAAGAGAGAGAGTCTGCCCCCCACCAGATCCGGTCCCGGATCGGGGGCCAACATTTCATGCTGTCTTGGTAGCAGTGGCAGGTTTCTTGGCCTGCTTACCCTTGTTCCAGCCTTGCATCGGCCTCCAGGCTGGCTTGGCTTGAGAAGTATTACCCTCTTGCTTAGAGGACGTAGCACTTGGGGCTGGTCCGTTTCTGCGAAAGGGACGAAAATTAGGTTTATTTTTGGCCTTGAAAGACCTATCCTGAGGAAGGGCGTGGCCCTTGCCCCCAGTGATATCAGAAATAATCTCTTTCAAGTCAGGGCCAAACAGCGTTTTCCCCTTGAAAGGAATGTTAAGCAATTTGTTCTTGGAAGACGCATCCGCTGACCAAGATTTTAGCCAAAGCGCTCTGCGCGCCACAATAGCAAACCCAGAATTTTTCGCCGCTAATCTAGCCAATTGCAAAGTGGCGTCTAGGGTGAAAGAGTTAGCCAATTTGAGAGCATGAATTCTGTCCAAAATCTCCTCATAAGAAGAATCTTTATTGAGCGCCTTTTCTAGTTCATCGAACCAGAAACACGCTGCTGTAGTGACAGGAACAATGCATGAAATTGGTTGTAGAAGGTAACCTTGCTGAACAAACATCTTTTTAAGCAAACCCTCTAATTTTTTATCCATAGGATCTTTGAAAGCACAACTATCTTCTATGGGTATAGTGGTGCGTTTGTTTAGAGTAGAAACCGCCCCCTCGACCTTGGGGACTGTCTGCCATAAGTCCTTTCTGGGGTCGACCATAGGAAACAATTTCTTAAATATAGGGGGAGGGACGAAAGGTATGCCGGGCCTTTCCCATTCTTTATTTACAATGTCCGCCACCCGCTTGGGTATAGGAAAAGCTTCGGGGGGCCCCGGGACCTCTAGGAACTTGTCCATTTTACATAATTTCTCTGGAATGACCAAATTCTCACAATCATCCAGAGTAGATAACACCTCCTTAAGCAGGGCGCGGAGATGTTCCAATTTAAATTTAAATGTAATCACATCAGGTTCAGCTTGTTGAGAAATTTTCCCTGAATCTGAAATTTCTCCCTCAGACAAAACCTCCCTGGCCCCCTCAGACTGGTGTAGGGGCACTTCAGAACCAATATCATCAGCGTCCTCATGCTCTTCAGTATTTTCTAAAACAGAGCAGTCGCGCTTTCGCTGATAAGTGGGCATTTTGGCTAAAATGTTTTTGATAGAATTATCCATTACAGCCGTTAAATGTTGCATAGTAAGGAGTATTGGCGCACTAGATGTACTAGGGGCATCCTGTGTGGGCAAGACTGGTGTAGACGAAGGAGGGGATGATGCAGTACCATGCTTACTCCCCTCACTTGAGGAATCATCTTGGGCATCATTTTCTCTAAATTTTGTGTCACATAAATCACATCTATTTAAATGAGAAGGAACCTTGGCTTCCCCACATACAGAACACAGTCTATCTGGTAGTTCAGACATGTTAAACAGGCATAAACTTGATAAAGTACAAAAAACGTTTTAAAATAAAACCGTTACTGTCACTTTAAATTTTAAACTGAACACACTTTATTACTGCAAATGTGAAAAAGTATGAAGGAATTGTTCAAAATTCACCAAAATTTCACCACAGTGTCTTAAAGCCTTAAAAGTATTGCACACCAAATTTGAAAGCTTTAACTCTTAAAATAACGGAACCGGAGCCGTTTTTATATTTAACCCCTTTACAGTCCCTGGTATCTGCTTTGCTGAGACCCAACCAAGCCCAAAGGGGAATACGATACCAAATGACGCCTTCAGAAAGTCTTTTCTATGTATCAGAGCTCCTCACACATGCATCTGCATGTCATGCTTCCCAAAAACAAGTGCGCAATAGAGGCGCGAAAATGAGGCTCTGCCTATGATTAGGGAAAGCCCCTAGAGAATAAGGTGTCCAATACAGTGCCTGCCGGTTATTTTACATAATTCCCAAGAATAAAATAATTCCTCAAAGCTATGAAGTATAAAATATGCTTATATATCAATCGTTTCAGCCCAGAAAATGTCTACAGTCTTAAAAGCCCTTGTGAAGCCCTTTTTTTCTTATGTAATAAAAATGGCTTACCGGATCCCATAGGGAAAATGACAGCTTCCAGCATTACATCGTCTTGTTAGAAATGTGTCATACCTCAAGCAGCAAAAGTCTGCTCACTGTTTCCCCCAACTGAAGTTAATTCCTCTCAACAGTCCTGTGTGGAAACAGCCATCGATTTTAGTAACGGTTGCTAAAATCATTTTCCTCTTACAAACAGAAATCTTCATCTCTTTTCTGTTTCAGAGTAAATAGTACATACCAGCACTATTTTAAAATAACAAACTCTTGATTGAATAATAAAAACTACAGTTAAACACCAAAAAACTCTAAGCCATCTCCGTGGAGATGTTGCCTGTACAACGGCAAAGAGAATGACTGGGGAAGGCGGAGCCTAGGAGGGATCATGTGACCAGCTTTGCTGGGCTCTTTGCCATTTCCTGTTGGGGAAGAGAATATCCCCACAAGTAAGGATGACGCCGTGGACCGGACACACCTATGTTGGAGAAAGTACAACTGTCCTCGACCGGGATAGTAGTACGCTTTGCAAGAGTAGAAACTGCTCCCTCCACCTTAGGGACTGTCTGCCATAAGTCCCGTGTGGTGGCGTCTATAGGAAACATTTTTCTAAAAATAGGAGGTGGAGAGAACGGCACACCTGGCCTATCCCATTCCTTAGTAATAATTTCTGTAAACCTTTTAGGTATTGGAAAAACATCAGTACACACCGGCACTGCAAAGTATTTATCCAGTCTACACAATTTCTCTGGCACTGCAATTGTGTCACAGTCATTCAGAGCAGCTAAAACCTCCCTGAGCAATACGCGGAGGTGTTCAAGCTTAAATTTAAATGTAGAAATATCAGAATCAGGTATCTTTCCTGAGTCAGAAATATCGCCCACAGACTGAAGCTCTCTTTCCTCAGCTTCTGCATATTGTGAGGCAGTATCAGACATGGTTCTTAAAGCGTCAGTATGCTCTGTATTTCGTCTAACCCCAGAGCTATCTTGCTTACCTCTAAATTCAGGTAGTCTGGCTAATACCGCTGACAGTGTATTATCCATGACTGCCGCCATGTCTTGTAAAGTAATCGCTATGGGCGCCCTAGATGTACTTGGCGCCATTTGAGCGCGAGTCCTTTGAGCGAGAGTCAAAGGATCTAACACGTGGGGAGAGTTAGTCGGCATAACTTCCCCCTCGTCAGAATCCTCTGGTGATAAATTTTTTAAAGACAGAATATGATCTTTATTGCTTAAAGTGAAATCAGTACATTTGGTACACATTCTAAGAGGGGGTTCCACCATGGCTTTTAAACATAATGAACAAAGAGTTTCTTCTATGTCAGACATGTTTGTACAGACTAGCAATGAGACTAGAAAGCTTGGAAAACACTTTAAATCAAGTTAAAAAGCAAATATAAAAAACGGTGCTGTGCCTTTAAGAGAAACAAATTGTCAGAATTTGAAAAAAAAACAGTGAAAAAAGGCAGTTACACAAACAAAATTTTTACAGTGTGTATAATAAGCTAACAGAGCATTGCACCCACTTGCAAATGGATGATTAACCCCTTAGTTCAAAAACAGAAAAAAAAATAACAGACGTTTTTAAACAGTCACAATCAACTGCCACAGATCTGCTGTGGCCATACCTTCCCCAATAAACAACTTTAGGCCCTTTTGAGATGTCCTGCAGCATTCAGGGGACTTCTGAGGAAAACTGGATGTCTCAGTCTGTAATTTTAACTGCGCAAAAAAGTGCTAAAATAGGCCCCTCCCACATACTACAACAGTGCAAAGACTCAGGAAACTGTTACTAGGCAAAAATAAAGCCAGCCATGTGGAAAAAATTAGGCCTCAATAATTTATATCACCAGACACACACATAAAAACGATTAAACATGCCAGCAAACATTTTATATTGTATTTTTATAAGGGTAATACCCTTGAGAGTAAGCATGATACCAGTCGTTATTAAATCACTGTATTCAGGCTTAACTTACATTAATTCGGTATCAGCAGCATTTTCTAGCATTTCCAATCCTAGAAAAAATTATAACTGCACATACCTCATTAGCAGAATAAACTGCACGCCATTCTCCCGCTGAAGTTACCTCACTCCTCAGACATATGTGAGAACAGCAATGGATAGTTACAACCTGCTAAGATCATAGAAAACTCAGGCAGATTCTTCTTCTACTTCTGCCTGAGATAAAATAGTACAACTCCGGTACCATTTAAAATAACAAACTTTTGATTGAAGAAAATAAACTATTTTTTACCACTCTCTCTTACTACCTCCATGCGCGTTGAGAGTTGCAAGAGAATGACTGGATATGGCAGTTAGGGAAGGAGCTATATAACAGCTCTGCTGTGGGTGTCCTCTTGCAACTTCCTGTTGGGAATGAGAATATCCCACAAGTAATGGATGATCCGTGGACTGGATACACCTTACAAGAGAAACCTTGAATTTCAGCTATATGTCTTTTCAACCATAATTTACCCCTTTCACATTAAGTGCACCCACACTAATTATATATTGTTTTTTAGAGAACAGATAGGGCTTTCTTTTGGCATAAAAGCTTTATTTCTCAACTATAATTTTATATGAAAAAAATCGAAGTGTGAGAAATTAATAAATTTTAAGCTTTCCAAACAATTTTATTGTGAATATCATCATCCTGATATATATTACTGCAATAAAACACCCAAACTTGTGTTCAGCGATGTCCCATGAGTATAACGATACCCCCATGTACAGGTTTTCTGAGATTTCTGGAATTTATCCATTTGCATAGAAATCTGGCACATTCATTTTCTGGGCTTAAGTCGCCTTTCAAACATTATAGCAGCCCAGGAATGAAAATTACCCCATCATGGCATACCATTTTCAAAAGAAGACACCCCAGGTTATTCCAAAAGGGCCATGTCACATCTTTTTGTGAAGCCCCTTAGGCATAACATCTGGCTAAATGTAGTGCTCATATTTTTTGAATGCGTAACACTGCACTTTGGCTGTTTCTGTCATCAACCTTTTATTTTTTGCTGCTATAAAACACACATATTTGTGTTTGTCAATGTCCTACGAGTACAACAGTACCACCCATGTACAGGTTTTATGGGGTTTACAGAAGTTACAGGGCCAAATATGGGATCTGCCCATTTACATGGAAATTTGGCACATTCATTTTCTGGGCCTATGTCCTCTTTGAGACATTATAGCAGCCCAGGAATGAAAATTACCCCATAATGGCATAACATTTACAAAAGTAGACAACCCAGGGTATTAAAAAAGGACTATGTTTAGTCTTTGTTTGAAGCCACTTAGTCACAACATCTGGCCAAATGTAATTTTCATATTTTATTTTTAGTTTATCACAAAAACACTTCCTTTTTGCTATTTATATCATCCTTTTATGTTTTACTGCTATAATACACCCAATCTTTGTGTTCAGCGATGTCCCATGAGTACAACAATACCCCCTATGCACAGGTTTTATGTGGTTTCAGGAAGTTACAGCGCCCAATATAGGGTCTGCCAATTTGCATGGAAATATGGCACATTGATTTTCCGGACCTATGTTGCCTTTGAGACAGTATGGCAGCGCAGGAATGAAAATTACCCCATAATGGCATAACATTTACAAAAGTAGACAACCCAGGGTATTAAAAAAGGACTATGTTTAGTCTTTGTTTGAAGCCACTTAGTCACAACATCTGGCCAAATGTAATTTTCATATTTTATTTTTAGTTTATCACAAAAACACTTCCTTTTTGCTATTTATATCATCCTTTTATGTTTTACTGCTATAATACACCCAATCTTTGTGTTCAGCGATGTCCCATGAGTACAACAATACCCCCTATGCACAGGTTTTATGTGGTTTCAGGAAGTTACAGCGCCCAATATAGGGTCTGCCAATTTGCATGGAAATTTGGCACATTGATTTTCTGGACCTATGTTGCCATTGAGACAGTATGGCAGCGCAGGAATGAAAATTACCCCATCATGGCATACTATTTGCAAAAGTAGACAACCCAGGGTATTGAAAAAGGACTATGTTTAGTCTTTTTTTGTAGTCACTTAGTCACTAAACCTGGTCAAATTTAGTGGTCATATTTTTTTATTTGCTTTTTTCACACAAACACTGCCTTTTTTTCTATTAGGATCAACATCCTTATATGTTTTACTGCTATAATACACCCATATTTGTGTTCAGTGATCTCGCATGAGTACAACAATACCCCCCATGCACAGGTTTTATGGGGTTTCATGACGTTACAGGGCCCAATATAGGGTCTGCCCATTTACATGGAAATTAGGCACATTGATTTTCTGGACCTATGTTGCATTTGAGACAGTATGGCAGCCCAGGAATGAAAATTCCCCCCCCCCCCATGACATACCATTTGCAAAAGTGGATAACTCAGTATATATATACAGAATAATAAAATAAAATAAATTAGGAACACATACAGGTTGCTTTCAAATTAAAAGTTTAACTCTGTCTGATATATTCGAAAGCAATTAGTGATACAGAGGCCAGGTAGAGAGGGGCAGTCAGGGCTATGGTAACTAGAATCCTTCCTCACTCCTTTTTTTATAGCAAACTCTGCATCTTTTCTAGGGTGTTTTTTTGCTGGCAGTGAGGGGGATCCCAGGTGGAAAATGCCTGCCGCAGAATTGCTTAACATTTTCAGATTGAACAGTGGAAGGATTAGGTGTCAAGTTAAACAAAATATCAGATGTTACATTTAAGACAAATTCCAAAAAAGTATAAGGTTTCCCTGTGCCTGATTTTTTTGTAGAGCACATATGCTTTATATAATGCTATCTGCATAATATAAAAAGCTACTTTTTTGTACCAAGTTCTTGTTTTTCTTTGAATTAGATATGGCTGCAGGCACCGGTCAGCTAAATCTACGCCCCCATGTTTTTGATGTACTCCACAATGCACTTTGGTTTTAGGATCTGTGCAGATCTTCCCTTCACAGATACTGGCACTGTTGCTTCATCGTGCATTGTGGAGAGCATGTACACATCTTTTTTTTTATCAGTGTTCCGAAGGGCCAGTAGCTCATTGTGGCATAAAGCTGACGTTGTGCCCGTACTTTTTTTTTCCATACGTCAGCTTCTGGGGGAAACCTGTGCAATCGTTTCTCGTTGTGCCACAGGCCACGGTTTCAAAATAAAATTAAAAATTTAATAGCTCTGTGCTCGTGTAAAAATTATCAAGCCACAAATGGTACCCTTTATTTAGCAAGGGTAGTAGGAGATCCCACACAATTTTCCCACTTGTGCCAATTGAATCTGGGCAGCCAGGTGGATCCAAGTGGCTATCTTTACCCTGGTAGATGCGAAATGCCCAGGTATACCCAGTACTGCATTCACACAGTTTATAAAATTTTACACCATAGCGGGACCTCTTTGATGGTATATATTGCTTGAAAAGCAATCTCCCCTTAAATTTCACGAGGGACTCATCAATGCAAATGTCCTGCTCAGGGATGTAAACGTCTTTAAATTTTTGGGACAGGTGGCTTATCAGGGGCCTTAGTTTATATAACCTGTCATACAGGGGGTCATTTCTGGGGGGGGGCACTGGGTATTATCATTAAAATGGAGAAACCGCAGCAACTGCTCATATCTGTCCCTCTTCATAACCCCTGGAAAAAGAGGGGTAACCAGGATGGGGTTCTGCCTCCAGTATGATCGTATGCTGGGTTTCTTCACAATCCCCATTATTAATGTCAGGGCCCAAAACTTTTTAATCTCCGATATGTCAGTGGGTGCCAGGTATTTTTTCTGACATACAGAGATTGTGGGTTTTTGGACAGATACTGGCTGGCATATAAATTTGTTTGAGCAACTATATGCTCAAACATGGTATCTGTCAGAATCAGGGAGATATAGTTTATTGACTCACATACTGGAACATCACTTGTGATGTCAGGAGTCTCTGTAAACTCTGGCATTTCTGGGGCAGTAAAATTTGGGGGTAGCCAATTGTGTTCATTTGTGCGACGCCTTCTTTTAGGTGGCGGATAGGGAGCACCAGCATTAGATGTATCACTCAGGGGCTCTATATCTGATGCCATAAGGGTTGCGCTGTCAGACAGAACAGAGAGGGTTTCACTCCCTGAATCTTCAGCAAGAATGGCATAAGCCTCTTCTGCTGAATAGCGTGCCATAAGTGATTTTTTTTATTTCAATACAAAATTACCACTTCACCACCACCAATTCCCACTTCACCTCCCCCAAAATCCCACTAAACCACCCCAATTACCACCCACCTATTCCCACCCACTCTATTCCCTCAGATTTATAAACTAAAAAACAGAATTTATGTTTACCTGATAAATTTCTTTCTCTTGTGATGTATCGAGTCCACGGATTCATCCATACTTGTGGGATATTCTCCTTCCCTACAGGAAGTGGCAGAGAGAGCACCCACAGCAGAGCTGTCTATATAGCTCCTGCCTTAGCTCCACCCCCCAGTCATTCGACCGAAGGCTAGGAAGAAAAAGGAGAAACTATAGGGTGCAGTGGTGACTGAAGTTTTTTAAATAAAAATATACTACCTGTCTTAAATAGACAGGGCGGGCCGTGGACTCGATACATCACAAGAGAAAGAAATTTATCAGGTAAGCATAAATTCTGTTTTCTCTTGTAAGATGTATCGAGTCCACGGATTCATCCATACTTGTGGGATACCAATACCAAAGCTTTAGGACACGGATGAAGGGAGGGAGAAGACAGGTTCCTTAAACGGAAGGCACCACTGCTTGTAGAACCTTTCTCCCAAAAATAGCCTCCGAAGAAGCAAAAGAATCAAATTTGTAAAATTTGGAAAAAGTATGAAGCGAAGACCAAGTCGCCGCCTTACAAATCTGCTCAACAGAAGCCTCATTTTGAAAAACCCATGTGGAAGCCACTGCTCTAGTAGAGTGAGAAGTAATTCTTTCAGGAGGCTGCTGGCCAGCAGTCTCATAAGCCATACGGATGATGCTTTGCAGCCAAAAAGAAAGAGAGGCAGCCGTAGCCTTTTGACCTCTCCGCTTACCAGAATAGACAACAAACAATGAAGATGTTTGACGGATATCTTTGGTTGCTTGTAAGTAGAACTTTAAAGCACGAACCACATCAAGATTGTGCAACAGACGTTCCTTCTTTGAAGGATTAGGACACAGAGAAGGAACAACAATTTCCTGATTGATATTCCTATTAGAAACAACCTTAGGAAGGAATCTAGGTTTGGTACGTAAAACCACCTTATCTGCATGGAAAATAAGATAAGGCGAGTCACACTGAAAAGCAGATAACTCAGAAACTCTTCGAGCCAAAGAGATAGCTACTAAAAACAAAACTCTTCTAAGATCGAAGCTTAATATCTATGGAATGCATAGGTTCAAACGGAACCCCTTGAAGAACTTTAAGAACCAAGTTTAGGCTCCATGGCGGAGCAACAGGTTTAAATACAGGCTTGATCCTGACCAAGGCCCGACTAAACGCTTGAATGTCTGGGACATCTGCCAGACGTTTGTGTAAAAGAATAGACAAAGCAGATATTTGTCCCTTTAAGGAACTAGCTGATAATCCCTTCTCCAATCCTTCTTGGAGAAAAGACAAAATTCTAGGAATCCTAATCTTACTCCATGAGTAACCCTTGGATTCACACCAACAAAGATATTTGCGCCAAATCTTATGATAGATTTTCCTGGTGACAGGCTTTCTAGCCTGAATCAGGGTATCAATGAACAACTCAGAGAAACCACGCTTTGATAGAATCAGGCGTTCAATCTCCAAGCAGTCAGACGCAGAAAAATTAGATTTGGATGCTTGAACGGACCTTGGATTAGAAGGTCCTGCCTCATTGGCAGAGTCCACGGTAGAACAGATGATATGTCCAACAGGTCTGCATACCAAGTCCTGCGTGGCCACGAAGGCGCTATCAGAATCACCGAAGCTCTCTCCTGCTTGATACTGGCAACCAGACGTGGGAGGAGAGGAAACGGTGGAAATACATAAGCCAGATTGAAGGACCACGGCACTGCTAGAGCATCTATCAGTACCGCCTGGAGATCCCGGGACCTGGACCCGTAACGCGGAAGTTTGGCGTTCTGTCGGGACGCCATCAGATCCAATTCTGGTGTGCCCAAATAGCTGAGTCAGCTGGGCAAATACCTCCGGATGGAGCTCCCACTCCCCCAGATGAAAAGTCTGACGACTTAGGAAATGCGCCTCCCAGTTCTCTACCCCTGGGATATGGATTCCTGAGAGATGGCAAGAGTGATCCTCCGCCCATCGGATAATTTTGGTTACCTCCATCATTGCTAGAGAACTCCGTGTTCCTCCTTGATGATTGATATAGGCTACAGTCGTTATGTTGTCCAACTGAAATCTGATGAATTTGGCCGCAGCAAGCTGAGGCCACACCTGAAGCGCATTGAATATCGCTCTCAGTACTAGAATGTTTATCAGGAGGAGAGATTCCTCCCAAGACCATAAGCCCTGTGCTTTCAGGGATTTCCAGACTGCACCCCAGCAGGCTGGCATCTGTCGTTACTATGAGCCACTCTGGCCTGCGGAAACATATTCCCTGAGACAGGTGGTCCTGAGACAACCACCAGAGAAGAGAATCTCTGGTCTCTTGGTCCAGATGCAGTTGAGGAGATAAATCTGCATAATCCCCATTCCACTGTTTGAGCATGCATAGTTGCAGTGGTCTGAGGTGTAAGCGGGCATAAGGAACTATGTCCATTGCCGCTACCATAAGTCCGATTACCTCCATACACTGAGCCACTGATGGCCGAGGAATGGAATGAAGAGCTCGGCAAGTGATTAAAAGTTTTGATTTTCTGACCTCCGTCAGAAATATTTTTATTTCTACCGAGTCTATCAGAGTCCCTAGGAAGGCAACTCTTGTGAGAGGGACGAGAGAACTCTTTTTTATGTTCACCTTCCACCCGTGAGATATCAGAAAAGCCAACACGATGACCGTGTGAGACTTGGCTAGCTGGAAAGTCGACGCCTGAATTAAGATGTCGTCTAGATAAGGCGCCACTGCTATACCCCACGTTCTTAGAACCGCCAAAAGGGACCCTAGCACCTTTGTGAAAATTCTGGGAGCCGTGGCCAACCCGAAGGGAAGGGCCACAAACTGGTAATGCCTGTCCAGAAAGGCGAATCTGAGGAATTGATGATGATCTCTGAATAGGGATGTGTAGATACGCATCCTTTAAGTCCACGGTAGTCATATATTGACCCTCCTGGATCAGAGGAAGAATAGTCAGAATAGTCTCCATCTTGAAAGATGGTACTCTGAGGAATTTGTTTAGAATTTTGAGATCCAAGATTGGTCTGAAAGTTCCCTCTTTTTTGGGAACCACAAACAGGTTTGGAGTAAAAACCTAGCCCTTGTTCCGCTCTTGGAACTGGACGAATCACTCCCATGGTATGTAGGTCGTCTACAAAGCGTAAGAACGCCTCTCTCTTTGTCTGGTTTGCAGACAATTGAGAAATGTGAAATCTCCCCCTTGGTGGGGGAGTCTTTGAAGTCCAGAAGATATCCTTGGGACACAATTTCTAAAGCCCAGGAATTGTGAATATCTCTTGCCCAAGCCTGAGCAAAGAGAGAGAGTCTGCCCCCTACTAGATCCGGTCCTGGATCGGGGGCTACCCCTTCATGCTGTCTTAGAGGCAGCAGCAGGCTTCTTGGCCTGTTTACCTTTGTTCCAAGCCTGGTTAGGTCTCCAGACTGACTTGGATTGGACAGAATTCCCCTCTTGTGCTGCAGGTGAAGCTGAAGCGGGACCACCCTTGAAGTTCCGAAAGGAACGAAAATTATTTTGTTTGGTCCTCATCTTATTTGTTTTATCCTGAGGGAGGGCATGGCCTTTCCCTCCAGTGATGTCTGAAATAATTTCTTTCAGTGCAGGCCCGAATAGGGGCTTTCCTTTGAAAGGGATGTTCAACAATTTAGATTTTGATGACACATCAGCAGACCAGGACTTAAGCCATAACGCCCTGCGTGCTAAAATGGCAAAACCTGAATTCTTTGCCGCTAATTTAGCCATTTGGAAAGCGGCATCTGTAATGAAAGAATTAGCCAACTTAAGGGCCTTAATTCTATCCATAATATCCTCTAATGGAGTCTCCACCTGGAGAGCCTCTTCTAGAGCCTCAAACCAGAAAGCAGCTGCAGTAGTTACAGGAACAATGAATGCAATAGGTTGAAGAAGAAAACCTTGATGAACAAAAATTTTCTTTAGGAGACCCTCTAATTTTTTATCCATAGGATCTTTGAAAGCACAACTGTCTTCGATAGGTATAGTTGTACGCTTAACAATAGTATAAATAGCTCCCTCCACCTTAGGAACAGTCTGCCACGAGTCCTGTATGGTGTCAGATATGGGAAACATTTTCTTAAAAACAGGAGGGGGAGCGAACGGAATACCTGGTCTATCCCACTCCTTAGTAACAATAGTCACAATCCTCTTAGGGACTGGAAAAACATCAGTGTAAGCAGGAACCTCTAAGTATCTGTCCATTTTACACAATTTCTCTGGGACCACTATAGGGTCACAATCGTCTAGAGTAGCTAATACTTCCTTGAGCAATAAGCGGAGGTGTTCAAGCTTAAATTTAAAGGCCGTCATATCAGTATCTGTCTGAGGGAGCGTCTTTCCTGAATCAGAAATCTCTCACTCAGATAATAAATCCCTTACCCCTACTTCAGAACATTGTGAGGGTATATCGGATATGGCTACTAAAGTGTCAGACGGCTCAGCATTTGTTCTTAACCCAGAGCTGACACGCTTTCCTTGTAAACCAGGCAGTTTAAAGAAAACCTCGGTGAGGGTTTTATTCATAACTGTGGCCATGTCTTGTAAAGTAAATGAATTAGACGCACTAGAGGTACTTGGCGTCACTTGTGCGGACGTTACTGGTTGTGACACTTGGGGAGAGCTAGATGCTAAACTCTCGTTTCCTTCTAACTGAGAATCATCTATTGCAATATTTTTAAGTGCTAAAATATGCTCTTTATAATTTATAGACATATCAGTGCAAGTGGGACACATTCTAAGAGGGGGTTCCACAATGGCTTCTAAACACATAGAACAAGGATTCTCCTTGGTGTCAGACATGTTAAACAGGCTAGTAATGTAACAAGCAAGCTTGGAAAACACTTTAATCAAAGTAAATAACACTTTAAACAAAAACGGTACTGTGCCTTTAAGAGAAAAAAAGCTGCACAAACTCTGCAAAACAGTGTAAAAAAGCAGTACACACAACGAAATTTTTACAGTAGCATCATAAAGCCTTAGTAACTTTGCACAACTATGCAAATAAACAATTAACCCCTTAATGTAAAAACCGGATTGAAAAAACTTAAAAACCGGCAAAATAACGTTCAGCACCTTGCCACAGCTCTGCTGTGGCGCCTACCTGCCCTTTAGGAACGATTTGTGGGGAAAAAAACCTCTTTACAGCACTCAAATACAGCAGGAATCTCTGGAGAAGTAGCTGGATGCTTCTGAGGTAAATAAACTGTGCAACTGAAAATAGGCCCCACCCACCTCACTCGATGTTATGGGGCCTAAAAAACACCACAGAGTGTTTCTTAAACTAGCCATGTGGGTTAATAACCCTTAAACAAGCCACAAAGACCCCTTAAAGTCCCTCAAAAAACATTTTATTTGTAATTAAACCTAAACGTTTTTTCCTATTAGTGTCACCAGTAACTAATGAGCCCTTTATGCAAGCTTGGATTCCTCTTTTACTGAATACAGCTTACCTTTCCCTCATGGGGATATTGCCAGCCTTTTCTAGAAATAACACAGTCTGTCTAGAAAAAAATAGTCTGAACATACCTTAATGCAGTTTAGCCTGCAAACTGTTCCCCCAACTGAAGTTTTCCTGTACTCTTCAGCCCTTGTGAGAACAGCAGTGGATCTTAGTTACAAAATGCTAAGATCATCCTCCTCCTTGCAGAAATCTTCATCCCTTTTCTGCCAGAGAGTAAAAAGTACACACCGGTACCATTTAAAATAACAAACTTTTGCTTGAGAAAATAAAAACTAACATTTTTGTCACCACACTCCTCTTTGCCCTTCCTAGCAGTTAAGCAAGCAGAGAGAATGACTGGGGGTGGAGCTAAGGGAGGAGCTATATAGACAGCTCTGCTGTGGGTGCTCTCTCTGCCACTTCCTGTAGGGAAGGACAATATCCCACAAGTATGGATGAATCCATGCACTCGATACATCTTACAAGAGAAAAAAATAAATAGAAAAGCACTGGGAAGGGTAGTGATTTGGAACAGCAGGGAAGGGGTTAACAATAACAAAAGATCCCCACAAATAAACTTTTGGGCACTGATCAAAGCCCTGACAGGCTGATCACTGTGATATTAGGCTGATCACAGTAGCAGCTCAGTGATCAGCAGCAAAAAAAAAAATAATAATAATAAAAAAAAAAATGATATATATAATATACATATACACACACACATATATATATATATATATATATATATATATATATATATATATATATATATATATAATTTGTAAACCCCACAAATAAACCCAAAACGCTTTTGATCAGCACTGATCAAAGCCCTAACAGGCTAATCAAAGTTATTTTAGGCTGATCACAGTAGCAGCTCTGTGATCAGCAGCAAAAAAAATATATATATATTTTTTGTATTTATATATTTTTTTCCCTCTCTAGCTTTCTACAGCACACCACAAACGCTAAACCGTTTTCCTCTCTCTCTCAGATCGCACTGAGGGAAGAGAGGAAGCAGATACACTTGTAACTGCCAATGATTCCACTCATTGACTGTTACAGGGGACAATCAATACACCCCCTTCATGCTGATTGGATCCTGGGGGAGTGCCTGAGGTGCTAGGCACATCCCCCAACCGGATCCATAACAAAAAAAATAATGGAGGGGGCACAGGAGCTACAAACCGTTATGACGTTCTATTCTGTCATAACGGCTCTAAAGCCCAGTGTAATTATGACGGAATAGAGCGGCATAACGGCGTTAAAAGGTTAAGAGGCAGGTAAAATTTAGTTTTGTCTTTACAAAAAGCTGAATTCATTGCAGAATCCACGGAAGTCTGTAGAGACAAAATTTGTACTCCCCCTCTTAAAATCTAATTCTTAACATTTAATGTGATGTCCTATGCTCTCTGCACCCAACAAAGGGTTCACTTTCTGGATTACCTTTAGATGATAAAATACAGGCAGTCCCCGGGTTACAGACATCCGACTTAAGTACAACTCGTACTTACAAACGGAGAAAATAGAGCTTTATCGCCAATTCTTATTTCCAGGATAACCCAAAATACTCAAAATCCAATTGTCACAAGGACAGAAAGTGATGTGAAATTTTCTGAACAGGGGCACAGATTGCAAAAACAGAATTTATGCTTACCTGATAAATTACTTTCTCCAACGGTGTGTCCGGTCCACGGCGTCATCCTTACTTGTGGGATATTCTCTTCCCCAACAGGAAATGGCAAAGAGTCCCAGCAAAGCTGGTCACATGATCCCTCCTAGGCTCCGCCCACCCCAGTCATTCGACCGACGGACAGGAGGAAATATATATAGGAGAAACCATATGATACCGTGGTGACTGTAGTTAGAGAAAATAATTCATCAGACCTGATTAAAAAACCAGGGCGGGCCGTGGACCGGACACACCGTTGGAGAAAGTAATTTATCAGGTAAGAATAAATTCTGTTTTCTCCAACATTGGTGTGTCCGGTCCACGGCGTCATCCTTACTTGTGGGAACCAATACCAAAGCTTTAGGACATGGATGAAGGGAGGGAGCAAATCAGGTCACCTAAAAGGAAGGCACCACGGCTTGCAAAACCTTTCTCCCAAAAATAGCCTCCGAAGAAGCAAAAGTATCAAATTTGTAAAATTTGGCAAAAGTGTGCAGTGAAGACCAAGTCGCTGCCTTACATATCTGGTCAACAGAAGCCTCGTTCTTGAAGGCCCATGTGGAAGCCACATCCCTAGTGGAGTGAGCTGTGATTCTTTCAGGAGGCTGCCGTCCGGCAGTCTCATAAGCCAATCGGATCATGCTTTTAAGCCAAAAGGAAAGAGGTAGAAGTCGCTTTTTGACCTCTCCTTTTACCAGAATAAACAACAAACAAGGAAGATGTTTGTCTGAAATCTTTAGTAGCCTCTAAATAGAATTTTAGAGCACGGACTACGTCCAAATTGTGTAACAAACGTTCCTTCTTTGAAACTGGATTCGGACACAAAGAAGGTACAACTATCTCCTGGTTAATATTTTTGTTGGAAACAACTTTCGGAAGAAAACCAGGCTTAGTACGCAAAACCACCTTATCTGCATGGAACACCAGATAGGGCGGAGAACACTGCAGAGCAGATAACTCTGAAACTCTTCTAGCAGAAGAAATTGCAACCAAAAACAAAACTTTCCAAGATAATAACTTAATATCTACGGAATGTAAGGGTTCAAACGGAACCCCTTGAAGAACTGAAAGAACTAGATTTAGACTCCAGGGAGGAGTCAAAGGTCTGTAAACAGGCTTGATCCTAACCAGAGCCTGAACAAATGCTTGAACATCTGGCACAGCTGCCAGTCTTTTGTGAAGTAAAACAGATAAAGCAGAGATCTGTCCCTTCAGAGAACTTGCAGATAATCCTTTCTCCAAACCTTCTTGTAGAAAGGATAGAATCTTAGGAATTTTTATCTTGTTCCATGGGAATCCTTTAGATTCACACCAACAGATATATTTTTTCCATATTTTATGGTAAATTTTTCTAGTTACAGGCTTTCTAGCCTGAATCAGAGTATCTATTACAGAATCTGAAAACCCACGCTTTGATAAAATCAAGCGTTCAATCTCCAAGCCGTCAGTTGGAGGGAAACCAGATTCGGATGTTCGAATGGACCCTGAACAAGAAGGTCCTGTCTCAAAGGTAGCTTCCATGGTGGAGCCGATGACATATTCACCAGGTCTGCATACCAAGTCCTGCGTGGCCACGCAGGAGCTATCAAGATCAACGAGGCCCTCTCCTGATTGATCCTGGCTACCAGCCTGGGGATGAGAGGAAACGGTGGGAATACATAAGCTAGGTTGAAGGTCCAAGGTGCTACTAGTGCATCTACTAGGGTCGCCTTGGGATCCCTGGATCTGGACCCGTAGCAAGGAACCTTGAAGTTCTGACGAGACGCCATCAGATCCATGTCTGGAATGCCCCATAATTGAGTTATTTGGGCAAAGATTTCCGGATGGAGTTCCCACTCCCCCGGATGAAATGTCTGACGACTCAGAAAATCCGCTTCCCAATTTTCCACTCCTGGGATGTGGATCGCAGACAAGTGGCAGGAGTGATCCTCCGCCCATTGAATTATATTGGTCACTTCTTTCATCGCCAGGGAAGTCCTTGTTCCCCCCTGATGATTGATATATGCAACGGTCGTCATGTTGTCTGACTGAAACCTTATGAATTTGGCCTTTGCTAGTTGAGGCCAAGCTCTGAGAGCATTGAATATTGCTCTCAGTTCCAGAATGTTTATCGGGAGAAGAGACTCTTCCCGAGACCATAGACCCTGAGCTTTCAGGGATTCCCAGACCGCACCCCAGCCCACTAGGCTGACGTCGGTCGTGACAATGACCCACTCTGGTCTGCGGAAGCTCATTCCCTGTGACAGATTGTCCAGGGTCAGCCACCAACGGAGTGAATCTCTGGTCTTTTGATCTACTTGAATCGTCGGAGACAAGTCTGTATAATCCCCATTCCACTGTCTGAGCATGCACAGTTGTAATGGTCTTAGATGAATTCGTGCAAAAGGAACTATGTCCATTGTTGCAACCATCAATCCTATTACTTCCATGCACTGCGCTATTGAAGGACGAGGAACAGAATGAAGTACTTGACAAGAGCTTAGAAGTTTTGATTTTCTGACCTCTGTCAGAAAAATCCTAATTTCTAAGGAATCTATTATTGTTCCCAAGAAGGGAACTCTTGTTGACGGGGACAGAGAACTTTTTTCTTTGTTCACCTTCCATCCGTGAGATCTGAGAAAGGCTAGGACGATGTCCGTATGAGCCTTTGCTTTTGACAGGGACGACGCTTGAATCAGGATGTCGTCCAAGTAAGGTACTACTGCAATGCCCCTTGGTTTTAGAACCGCTAGAAGGGACCCTAGTACCTTTGTGAAAATCCTTGGAGCAGCGGCTAATCCAAATGGAAGTGCCACAAACTGGTAATGCTTGTCCAGAAAAGCGAACCTTAGGAACTGATGATGTTCCTTGTGGATAGGAATATGTAGGTACGCATCCTTTAAATCCACGGTAGTCATAAATTGATTTTCCTGGATAGTAGGTAGGATCGTTCGAATAGTTTCCATTTTGAACGATGGTACCCTGAGAAATTTGTTTAGGATCTTTAGATCCAAAATTGGTCTGAATGTTCCCTCTTTTTTGGGAACTATGAACAGATTGGAATAAAATCCCATTCCTTGTTCTCTTATTGGAACTGGATGTATCACTCCCATCTTTAACAGGTCTTCTACACAATGTAAGAATGCCTGTCTCTTTATTTGGTTTGAAGATAATTGAGACCTGTGGAACCTTCCCCTTGGGGGTAGTTCCTTGAATTCCAGGAGATAACCTTGAGAAACTATTTCTAGCGCCCAAGGATCCTGAACATCTCTTGCCCAAGCCTGAGCAAAGAGAGAAAGTCTGCCCCCCACTAGATCCGGTCCCGGATCGGGGGCTATCCCTTCATGCTGTTTTGGTAGCAGTGGTAGACTTCTTGGCCTGCTTACCCTTGTTCCAGCCTTGCATTGGTTTCCAGGCTGGTTTGGGTTGTGAAGTATTACCCTCTTGCTTAGAGGATACAGAATTAGAGACTGGTCCGTTTCTGCGAAAGGGACAAAAATTAGGCTTATTATTAGCCTTAAAAGACCTATCCTGTGGGAGGGCGTGGCCCTTTCCCCCAGTGATGTCTGAAATAATCTCTTTCAAATCAGGTCCAAATAATGTTTTACCTTTGAAAGGAATGTTAAGCAATTTTGTCTTGGAAGACACATCCGCTGACCAAGACTTTAGCCAAAGCACTCTGCGCGCCACGACAGCAAACCCTGAATTTTTCGCCGCTAATCTAGCTAATTGCAAAGCGGCATCTAAAACAAAAGAGTTAGCCAATTTAAGTGCTTGAACTCTGTCCATAACCTCCTCATACGTAGATTCTTTACTGAGCGATTTTTCTAGTTCCTCGAACCAGAAACACGCTGCCGTAGTGACAGGAACAATGCATGAAATTGGTTGTAGAAGGTAACCTTGCTGTACCAAAATCTTTTTAAGCAAACCCTCTAATTTCTTATCCATAGGATCTTTGAAAGCACAACTATCTTCGATAGGAATAGTAGTGCGTTTGTTTAGAGTAGAAACCGCCCCCTCGACCTTGGGGACTGTCTGCCATAAGTCCTTTCTGGGGTCGACTATAGGAAATAATTTCTTAAATATAGGGGGGGGGGGAACAAAAGGTATGCCGGGCTTTTCCCACTCTTTATTTACTATGTCCGCCACCCGCTTGGGTATAGGAAAAGCGTCGGGGGGCACCGGAACCTCTAGGAACTTGTCCATCTTACATAATTTCTCTGGAATGACCAAATTGTCACAATCATCCAGAGTAGATAACACCTCCTTAAGCAGTGCGCGGAGATGTTCTAATTTAAATTTAAATGTCACAACATCAGGTTCAGCTTGATGAGAAATTTTTCCTGAATCTGAAATTTCTCCATCAGACAAAACCTCCCTCATGGCCCCTTGAGATTGGTGTGAGGGTATGTCAGAACAGTTATCATCAGCGTCCTCTTGCTCTTCAGTGTTTAAAAAAGAGCAATCGCGCTTTCTCTGATAAGTAGGCATTTTGGATAAAAGGTTTGCTATGGAGTTATCCATTACAGCCGTTAATTGTTGCATGGTAATAAGTATTGGCGCACTAGATGTACTAGGGGCCTCCTGTGTGGGCATAACTGGTGTAGACACAGTAGGGGATGATGTAGTATCATGTTTACTCCCCTCATTTGAGGAATCATCTTGGGCAATATCATTATCTGTTGCATTACTGTCCTTACTTTGTTTGGACACTATGGCACAATTATCACATAAATTTAAATGGGGAGACACATTGGCTTTCATACATATAGAACATAGCTTATCTGATGGTACAGACATGTTAAACAGGCTTAAACTTGTCAACAAAGCACAAAAAACGTTTTAAAATAAAACCGTTACTGTCACTTTAAATTTCAAACTGAAAACACTTTATTACTGAATAAGTGAAAAAGTATGAAGGAATTGTTCAAAATTCACCAAAATTTCACCACAGTGTCTTAAAGCATTAAAAGTATTGCACACCAAATTTAACCCTTAAATTAACGGAACCGGAGCCGTTTTTACATTTAACCCCTATACAGTCCCAGAATGAGGCTCTGTCTATAACTAGAAAGGCCCCCATCTGAAAAAGGTGTCCAACACAGTGCCTGCCGTTTTTCTAAACGTTCCCCAAGATTATAATACCAATAATTAGTTAGAATCTGCATAATATGCCTAGTAAAGCAATTGTTTTAGCCCAGAAAAATGTCTACCAGTTTTTAAGCCCTTTTTGAAGCCCTTTATTCTTTTATGTTTAACTAAGAAAATGGCTTACCGGTCCCCATGAGGGGAAATGACAGCCTTCCAGCATTACATGGTCTTGTTAGAAATATGGCTAGTCATACCTTAAGCAGAAAAGACTGCTAACTGTTTCCCCCAACTGAAGTTACTTCATCTCAACAGTCCTGTGTGGAAACAGCAATCGATTTTAGTTACTGTCTGCTAAAATCATCTTCCTCTTACAAACAGAAATCTTCATCCTTTTCTGTTTCAGAGTAAATAGTACATACCAGCACTATTTTAAAATAACAAACACTTGATAGAAGAATAAAACTACATTTAAACACCAAAAAACTCTTAACCATCTCCGTGGAGATGTTGCCTGTGCAACGGCAAAGAGAATGACTGGGGTGGGCGGAGCCTAGGAGGGATCATGTGACCAGCTTTGCTGGGACTCTTTGCCATTTCCTGTTGGGGAAGAGAATATCCCACAAGTAAGGATGACGCCGTGGACCGGACACACCAATGTTGGAGAAAACAGAATTTATACTTACCTGATAAATTACTTTCTCTTGCGCTGTATCCAGTCCACGGATTCATCCTTACTTGTGGGATATTCTCCTTCCCTACAGGAAGTGGCAAAGAGAGCACACAGCAGAGCTGTCCATATAGCTCCCCCCCCCCCCCTAGGGTGCAGTGGTGACTGTAGTTTAAACAAAAAATGTTTATTTATTTTTTTAATTTTTTTATACCTGACTTAATTGCCAGGGCGGGCCGTGGACTGGATACACGGCAAGAGAAAGTAATTTATCAGGTAAGTATAAATTCTGTTTTCTCTTGCAAGGTGTATCCAGTCCACAGATTCATCCTTACTTGTGGGATACCAATACCAAAGCTTTAGGACACGGATGAAGGGAGGGAACAAGACAGGTACCTTAAATGGAAGGCACCACTGCTTGCAAAACCTTTCCCCCAAAAATAGCCTCCGAAGAAGCAAAAGTATCGAATTTATAAAATTTGGCAAAAGTATGCAGTGAAGACCAAGTTGCTGCCTTACAAATCTGTTCCACCGAAGCCTCATTTTTGAAAACCCATGTGGAAGCCACTACTCTGGTAGAATGAGCAGTAATTCTTTCAGGAAGCTGCTGGCCAGCAGTCTCATAGGCCAAACGGATGATGCTTTTCAGCCAAAAGGAAAGAGAGGTAGCAGTCGCTTTTCTGACCTCTCCTCTTACCAGAATAGATAACAAACAAAGAAGATGTTTGTCTGAAATCCTTAGTTGCTTGTAAATAGAACCTTAAAGCACTAACTACATCAAGAGTATGCAAAAGACGGTCCTTCTTCGAAGATGGGTTAGGACACAGAGAAGGAACAACTATTTCCTGGTTAATATTCTTGTTAGAAACAACTTTAGGAAGAAAACAAGGTTTGGTACGCAAAACTACCTTATCTCCGAGGAACACCAGATAAGGTGAATCACACTGTAAGGCAGATAATTCTGAGACTCTTCGAGCAGAAGAGATAACTACCAAAAACAAAACTTTCCAAGATAACAACTTAATATCTATGGAATGTAAAGGTTCAAACGGAACCCCTTGAAGAACTGAAAGAACTAGATTTAGACTCCATGGCGGAGCCACAGGTTTATAGACAGGCTTGATTCTGACTAAAGCCTGTGCAAACGCTTGAACGTCCGGTACCTCTGCCAGACGCTTGTGCAAAAGGATAGACAGAGCAGATATCTGTCCCTTTAAAGAACTAGCCGACAATGCTTTCTCCAAACCGTCTTGGAGAAAAGACAATATCCTGGGAATCCTAATCTAACACCACATTCACTTTACCCTCCCTGAGAACCTAGTGCGTTAACGCGGCAAAGAGAATGACTGGGGGGTGGAGCTGGGGGGGGAGCTATATGGACAGCTCTGCTGTGTGCTCTCTTTGCCACTTCCTGTAGGGAAGGAGAATATCCCACAAGTAAGGATGAATCCGTGGACTGGATACACCTTGCAAGAGAAACAAACTTTTCCCTATACTATCCAAAACTAAAAAAAGTGCCTGTTCCAACTTACATACAAATTCAACTTAAGAACAAACCTACAGAACCTATCTTGTTCGTAACATGGGGACTGTTTGTATATTTAAATGGAGATTTTGTCAAAATCAAACTTTCATATCTTTAAGGCAAGCAGCAAGGTGAATACTTGTGAGGCTACACACCTTAGCCTGGGAGTTGCTGGCGCCACCGTTTCCATATAACACATTTATATACAGCTCAAAGGAGAAGCTGAGGTTGGCTGCGACTACTATCCTAAGGGAAGTTACTTTTAAAGGGACAGTCTAGTCCAAAGTAAACTTTCAGGATTCAGATAGGGCATGTGATTTTAAACAATTTTCCAATTTACTTTTATCAATAATTTTGCTTTATTATTATTATCAGTTATTTGTAGAGTGGAAACAGGTTTTGCAGCCCTATAGACATAGGCGGTATACAAGGTAGCAATTATAGGCATCAAATGGGTAGAGGGCCCTGCCTAGAGTTGCACTGTTTGTTCTCTTGGTATTCTTAGTTGAAAGCTAAACCTAGGAGGCTCATAAGCTAATTTCTTAGACCTTGAAGGCTGGCTCTTTTTTGAATGCATTTTTACTTTGTTTTCACTACTAGAGGGCGTTAGTTCACGTGTGCCATATAGATCACATTGAGCTCACGCACGTGGAGCTACCTAGGGTCAGCATTGATTGGCTAAAATTCAAGTCTGTGAAAAGAACTGAAATTAGGGGGAAGTTTGCAGAGGCTTAGATACAAAGTAATCACAGAGGTAAAAAGTATATTAATATAAAAGTGTTCGTTATGCAAAACTGGGGAATAGGTAAAAAAAAAAAAAAAAAAAAAGGATTATCTATCTTTTTAAACAATAACAATGCTGGTGTAGACTGTCCCTTTAACACTAATCATAACCTGTTCTTTCTTTTATATATAACATTTGAAAATAACTTTCAAATTTACTTATATTATCTAATTTGTTCCAGGGTTGATGCATTATTATTATTATTATTATTATTTTTTTTTAAATGTAACCCCTTCGCTACTGGGAATTTCAAAGAAAAACTTGCCCAAAGTAGCAGAGAAGTTTTTGCATTTTTGCTATCACTCTGTTAAAAAAAAATATCTATAGTTTTCATAGGTAAATCAAAAGCTCTATTTTTGTTTAAAGCAGAAAACCCATGGTATTGATTTAGGCCCATTTTTCAAAATTCAAAAATGAGATTTTTTTTTTTTATTTAAGAGATTTTTTTTCCTCTAAAAGCATTTTATTTAAAACAAAATTATATCTAAAGATAGTTTTCTATTTTAAGATACATTATAATCTAAAGGTTATTCATCCTGAAATAAGCATGAGGTTGTATATTAATGGCTATAATCTTTTTTTTGTTGTAAATTAATTCCATTAATCCATACACAAAGTCATGCTCTCCCAGAGGTTTTTGTAAAATTATTTCGGGCATTTTTTTTTCTATCTAGAAGATATTATCACATATTCTTGGTTTTGTAGTTCTCAAAAATGAAAAACATAATTTATGCTTACCTGATAAATTTATTTCTCTTGTAGTGTATCCAGTCCACGGATCATCCATTACTTATGGAATATATTCTCCTTCCCAACAGGAAGCTGCAAGAGTCCACCCACAGCAAAGCTGCTATATAGCTCCTCCCCTAACTGCCATATTCAGTCATTCGACCGAAAACATGCAGAGAAAGGAAAAACCATAGGGTGCAGTGGTGACTGTAGTTCAAATGAAAAAATTACCTGCCTTAAAGTGACAGGGCGGGCCGTGGACTGGATACACTACAAGAGAAATAAATTTATCAGGTAAGCATAAATTATGTTTTCTCTTGTTAAGTGTATCCAGTCCACGGATCATCCATTACTTATGGAATACCAATACCAAAGCTAAAGTACACGGATGATGGGAGGGACAAGGCAGGTACTTAAACGGAAGTTACCACTGCCTGTAAAAAACCCTTTCTCCCAAAAATAGCCTCCGAAGAAGCAAGGTATCAAATTTGTTAAATTTGAAAAGTATGAAGCGCAGACCAAAGACTCCGTCTTGTAAATCTGTACAACAGAAGCCACATTTAAAAAAGGCCCAAGTGAAAACCACAGCTCTAGTAGAATGAGCTGTAATCCCTTCAGGAGGCTGCTGTCCAGCAGTCTCATAAGCTAAATGAATTATGCTTTTTAACCAAAAAGACAGAGAGGCTGCTGAAGTCTTTTGACCTCTCCTCTGTCCAGAATAGACAACAAACAAGGTGAACGTTTGATGAAAACTGTAGTAGCTTGTAAGTAAAACTTTAAAGCACAAACCACGTCCAATATTGTCTAATAGACGTTCCTTCTTTGAGGAAGGATTAGGATACAAGCATGGAACAACTATCTCTTGAGTGATGTACTTGTTAGATACCACCTTAGGAAAAAACCCAGGTTGGTACGCAGGACTACCTTATCCGTACGAAGGACCAGATAAGGAGAATCACATTGTAACACAGATAACTTGGAGACTCTACGAGTCGAGGAATTAGCTGCCCAAAAGGAACTTTCCAAGATAAAGATTGATATCTATGGAACAAAAAAGGTTCAAACGGAACTTCTTGAAGAACCTTAAGAATCAGGTTTAAGCTCCATGGCGGAGCAACAGTTTTAAACACAGGCTTGGATCTAACCAAAGCCTGACCAAATGCCTGAACGTCTAGAATACCTGCCAGACGCTTGTGCAAAAAAATAGACAGAGTAAAAATCTGTCCCCTTTTAAGGAATTAGCTGACAACCCTTTTCTCAAAAACATCTTGGAGAAAAGATAATATCCTGGGAATCCAGACTTTACTCCATGAGTAACCCTTGGATTCATAACAATCAGATATTTACACCATATCTATGTTCAATTTTCCTAGAGACAGGCTTTCATGTCTGTATTAAGGTATCAATGACTGACTCGGAGAAGCCATGCTTTGATAACATCAAGCGTTCAGTCTCCAGGCAGTCCATCTCAGATTGATTCTATTTAGATGGTTGAAAGGACCCTGAGGTAGAGGGACCTGTCTCTGAAGCAGAGACCGTGATGGAAAGGATGACATGTCCACCAGATCTGCATACCAGGTCCTGCGTGGCTACGCAGGCGCTGTCAAAAACACCAAAGCCCTCTCCTGCTTGGTCTTGACCTCCGGAGGAAATCCCACTCCCCCGGAAGAAAAGTCTGACGACTTAGAAAATCCACCTCCCAGTTCTCAACACCTGGGATATGGATAGCTGATAGACAAGAGTGAGTCTCTGTCCAGTAAATTATTGTAAGACTTCTAACATCGCTAGGGAACTTCTGTTCCCCCTTGATGGCTGATGTAAGCCACAGTCGTGTATATTGTCCGACTGAGTATGATGTACCTCAGAGTTGCTAACTGAGGCCAAGTCTGAAGAGCATGGAATATCACTCCCAGTTCCAGAATATTTATTAGAAGGAGGGTCTCCTCCTAAGTCCACTATCCCTGAGCCTTCAGGGAGTTCCAGACTGCATCCCAACCTAAAAGGCTGGCATCTATTGTAACAATTGTCCCATCTGACCTGCGGAAGGTCATACCCTTGGACAGATGGACCCGACATAGTCACCAGAGAAGAGAATCTCTGGTCTCTTGGTCCAGGTTTAACAGGGGGACAAATCTGTGTAATCCCCGTTCCTCTGACTGAGCATGCATAGTTGCAGCGGTCTGAAATGTAGACGTGCAAACGGTACTATGTCCCTTGCCGCTACCATTAAGCCGATTTCATTCATGTACTGAGCCACCGAAGGGCGCGGATGGGATGAAAAAAACACGGCAGAAATTTAGAAACTTTGACAACCTGGACTCCGTCAGGTAAATTTTCATTTCTACAGAATCTATCAGAGTCCCTAGGAGGGAAACCCTTGAGATTGGGGATAGAGAACTCTTTCCTTGTTCACTTTCCACCCATGTGATCTCAGAAATGCCAGTACTACGTCCGTATGAGACTGGGCAATTTGGATGTTTGACGCCTGTATCAGGATGTCGTCTAAATAAGGGGCCACTTCTATGCCCCGCGGTCTAAGGACCGCCAAAGCGACCCCAGAACCTCCATAAAGATTCTTGGGGCTGTAGATATCCCAAAGGAAAGAGCTACAAACTGGTAATGCCTGTCTAGAAAGGCAAACCTGAAAAACGATGGTGATCTTTATGCATCACAATGTGAGGATAAGCATCCTTCAAATCCATTGTAGTTCTCTATTGACTCTCCTGGATCATAGTTAAGATGGTACGAATAGTTTCCATCTTAAATGACGGAATTCTGAGGAATTTGTTTAAGATCTTTAGATCCAAAATAGGTCTGAAGGTTCCCTCTCCTTGGGAACCACAAACAGATTTGAGTAAAAACTCTGTCCCTGTTCCTCTCTTGGAACTGGATGGATCTCGTACACAATGTAAGAATGCCTCCTTTATCTGGTTTGCAGATAATTGTGAAAGGCGAAATCTCCCCTTTTTTTGGGGGGGAATCTTTGAAATCCAGAAGATATCTCTGGGATATAAATTCCAATGCCTAGGGATCCTGGGCATCTCTTGCCCACGCCTGGGCAAAGAATGAAAGTCTGCCCCCTATAGGATCCGTTACCGGATAGGGGTCCGTTCCTTCATGCTGCCTTAGAGGCAGCAGCAGGCTCCTTGGCCTGCTTATCTTTGTTCCAGGTCCGATTGTCTCCAGACCGCCTTGGACTGAGCAAAAATTCCCTCTTGTTTTGCCTTAGAGGAAGAGGATGCCACACCTGCCCTGAAGTTTTTAAAAGGTACGAAAATTAGACTTTTTTTTTTTTTTTTTTGCCCTTGATTTAGACCTATCCTGAGGAAGGGCATGACCTTTTCCTCCAGTGATATAAGCAATAATCTCCTTCAAACCAGGCCCGAATAGGGTCTGCCCCTTGAAGGGAAGTTAAGTAGCTTATTTATTAAAGTCACGACAGCTGACCATGATATAAGCCATAGCGCTCTGCGCGCCAGTATAGTAAAAAACAGAATTCTTAGCCGTTAGTCTAGTCAAATGAACAAGGCATCAGAAAACAAAGGAATTGGCTAGCATAAGCTTGTCAACTATATTCATCCAATGGAGTCGCTTAACTGTAAAGCCTCATCAAGAGACTCAACCCAGAACGCCGCAGCAGCAGTGACAGAAGCAATGTATGCAAGGGGCTGCAGGATAAAACCCTGTTGAATAAACATTTTTTATCCATTGGATCTAAAAAGCACAACTGTCCTCGTCAGAGGTAGTGGTACGCTTAGCTAGAGTAGAAACTCTTCTCTCCACCTTAGGAACTGTCTGCCAGAAGTCCCGTGTGGTGGTAACTATTAGAAAACATTCTTCTAAAAAATAGGAGGGGAAGAGAACGGCACACCTGGTCTATCCCATTCCTTATTAAAAATTTTTTTTAGTAAACCTCTTTAGGTATTGGAAAAACATCAGTACACACCGGCACTGCATATTATTTATCCAGTCTACACAATTTCTCTGGCCCTGCGATTGTACACATTCATTCAGAGCAGCCAAAGCCTCCCTGAGCAACAAGTGGAGGTTCTCAAGCATAAATTTTAAATGTAGAAATATCAGAATCAGGTTAAATCATCTTCCCTGAGTCAAAAAAAAAAATCACCCACAGACTAAGCATATTGTGAGGTAGTATCATACATGGTTCTTAAAGCGTCTGTATGCACTGTATCTACCCCCAGAGCTAACTGCTTTCCTTTAATTTCAGGTAGTCTGACTAATACTGCTGCCAGAATATTATTCACCACCTTTGCCATGTCTTGTAAAATAAACGCTATGGGCGCCCTTGATGTACTTGGCGCCATTTGAGCGTGAGTCCCTGAAGCGGGAGTCGAAGGGTCTGACACGTGGGGAGAGTTAGTCGGCATAACTTTCCCCTCGACAGAATCCCCTGGTAAAGAAACGCTATGGGTGCCCTTGATGTACTTGGCGCCATTTGAGCGTGAGTCCCTAAAGCGGGAGTCAAAAGGTCTGACACGTGGGGAGAGTTAGTCGGCATAACTACCCCCACGACAGAATCCTCTGGTGATAATGTTTTTAAAGACAAAAAATGATCTTTATTGTTTAACATGAAATCAGTACATCTGGTACACATTCTAAGATGGGGTTCCACCATGGCTTTAAAACATAATGAACACAGAGCTTCCTCTATGTCAGACATGTTAGAACAGACTAATAATGAGACTAGTAAGCTTGGAAAACACTTTAAATCAAGTTAACAAGCAAATATATAAAACGTTACTGTGCCTTTAAGAGAAACAAATTTTGCCAAAATTTGAAATAACAGTGAAAAAAAGGCAGTTAAACTAACAAAATTTTTACAGTGTATGTAACAAGTTAGCAGAGCATTGCACCCACTTGCAAATGGATGATTAACCCCTTAATACAAAAAACAGAATAACAAAACGAAAAATATGTTTTAAACAGTCATAACAGCTCCTACTTTTGAAGCCCTTTTGAGCCCTTCAGAGATGTCCTATAGCATGCAGGGGACTGCTGAGGGAAGCTGAATGTCACTGTTTGTAATTTTAACTGCACCAACTGTAACTTTTATACTATAACAGTGGAAATTGTTTCTATGCAAAATTTAAGCCAGCCATGTGGAAAAAACTTAGGCCCCAATAAGTTTTATCACCAAACATATGTTAAAAAACGATTAAACATGCCAGCAAACGTTTTAAAACACATTTTTACAAGAGTATGTATCTCTATTAATAAGCCTGATACCAGACGCTATCGCTGCATTTAAGGCTTTACTTACATTACTTCGGTATCAGCAGTATTTTCTTAGTCAATTCCATTCCTAGAAAAATATTTTACTGCACATACCTTATCTGCAGGAAAACCTGCACGCCATTCCCCCTCTGAAGTACCTCACTCCTCAGAATGTGTGAGAACAGCAAATGGATCTTAGTTACGTCTGCTAAGATCATAGAAAAACGCAGGCAGATTCTTCTTCCAAATACTGCCTGAGATAAACAGCACACTCCGGTGCCATTTAAAAATAACAAACTTTTGATTGAAGAATAAACTAAGTAGAAAGCACCACAGACTCTCACAACCTCCTATCTATGTTGAGGCTTGCAAGAGAATGACTGAATATGGCAGTTAGGGGAGGAGCTATATAGCAGCTTTGCTGTGGGTGGACTCTTGCAGCTTCCTGTTGGGAAGGAGAATATATTCCATAAGTAATGGATGATCCGTGGACTGGATACACTTAACAAGAGAAATGTGAGTCTTTAGAAATAACGTGCCCCTTCTTCACAGCAAAAATTTTATAAATAAACATACAAAGTTGAGAACTAGACCTTGGAGACACATAACCCCTCTTTTTTTTTTTTAATGATTCAAATAGAGTATACAAACGACTCATATTTACTTCTATTACCAAATGTGCTTCATTTTCTTGGTATCCTTTGTTGTAAAGGCAGCAATGCCCTTCTGGGAGCTACCTGAACACACCGAGTGAGAAATGACAAGAGGCATATATGTGTAGCCACCAATCAGCAGCTGGCTCCCACTAGTGTATTGCTGCCACTGAGCCTGCCTATGTATGCTTTTCAACAAATATACCAAAAGAACAAAGCAAATTATATAGTAGAAGTACATAATAAAGTTGTTTAAAATTATACGCTCTATCTGAATCATTAAAGTGAAGGTCCATTTTGATGAATTAGTGCCCGGTTTTTAATAAACCTATTAAAAACAAGGGCACTTTAATGCATCAAAATTGACATTTTACTGTATTCTTCAAAAAACTTAACTTTTAATCCTTGCAGCAGCTCCAGCATTTCCCCCGGCTGTCGGAAGCCCATGCAGACGTCAGAAATGACGAATCAGGCTTCCTCCAATCACAGCTTCCCCCCCCCCCCCCCCGGGGGAATCTTGGACTGTGATTGGAGGAAGCCGGATTCATCATTTTGGACCCACGAAGACGGCTTGCGACGGGCGGAGGAAGTGCTGGAGCGGCTGCCAGGATTAAAAGGTACATTTTTTAAGAAAACAGTGAAATGTCAATTTTGATGAATTAAAGTGCCCTTGTTTTTAATAGGTTTATTAAAAACCGGGCACTAATTCGTCAAAATGGACATTTACTTTAAAATTTAATTTTGCCTTTACTATCCTTTTAATCCCATTGTTCCCCTGCAATTCCATATACACAGAATTGACCCCGTACTAAGTTTTAAGGAGCTCAATAAATAGAAGATTGTTTGGAGTGGGAATAGAGCTGCACAATAGTTTCAGTTATTTGTTCCTGTAATGTGCTCATCTTGGAGTGTCAGAGACAGAAAACATGGGTTGAAAAAGCCTGAGAGCCACAGCTGTAGATGGACATATCACCATGTAAATATGGCTTAGGTGGTTGTGGACTTTTAGAGTATGAATTGAAATAAAAATATTTCCATGGAGTATTAACAGAGGTAGAAACTAAAATCTAAGTGGGCAACTGGCAGTTAAAATGAGCCTATGGTATCAAGATAATGGAATATGCTAAACAAAAACATAAAATGGTATCTTTGTCATTTCATATTTCAGTTTGCCAAACATTAAATAAAAATAAGTTTTTTTCTTAAGAGCAACCATTAAAAGGTAAATAAAATGCAAAATGTTTCTCTCATGATTCAGACAGAGAATACAATTTTAAACAACTTTGCAATTTATTTCTATTATTTAATTTGTTTCATTCTCTTGGTATCCTTGGACGCAATGCACTACTGGGACCCAGCTAATAAAATGAGGCATAAAAATGCGGCGACCAATCAGCAACTCCTGAGCCATTTAAGGATACCAAGAAAATAAAACAAAGTAGATAATAGAAGTAAATTGAAAAGTTGTTTAAAACCACATGTTCTGTCTAAATCATGAAAGAAAAAATATGTGGTTACTTTTATGTCCCTTTAATATACATCTGTGCTTTTCATTATATTAACCAGAATTCAATGAACCCTTCAGTAAGACATCTTCCATATTCCCAGGTTACCCAATAAAGTAGATTTATTATTTGTGGTCTGTTACCAAGTAAACCACCACAAAAAAACTTTACCTAAAATACTTGCTTTGCCTATGTTGGTTATGGATTCGCCATAATGTCTTCGAGGCAGGACTGGTGAAATGCTTGGGCTTGGTATGCTTTCGGTGTCAGATACTGAGGTAGTTTCTTTGGAAGGGTTGATAAAGCATGGTTTCATAAGCTTATAGGGTATTGGGTTTGTGGTGTGAGATGAGTGGATTTGGACAGGTGAGATATTGCTGTAATGTTTCAGTATTAAGGGTTCAAGTCTATAGGCCTGCAAATTAGAAAAAGAGAAGACTCAAATTAACTTCTTGGAAATACAAACATGAATACAGACAACACTGGGACTTCTTTAGTTAGTTTTTCATTACACTGAATAATTAATAATGTTTTACTTTTGACTTGAAATTGTGACTCTCCACAATCCGCTGAAAGACCCTTGAAGCATTGACAGATGTTTGTAGATATTTGTGCCTGAGACTAGAGCTTTACAGAGACGGCCACTAGGTATTTTGAGTCACCTTAGCCAATAGACCGTGAGGTGCCCCAAACGTCATATATATATATATATATATATATATATATACGTTTTAAACACATTAAACATAATTATTACTGAATCAATTATCTGCTTGTGGAAAACCCGTGAAACACCGGGTTCATATAGGTTTTCACATTTAACTACATTTCCTTTTATATAATTAACACAAAATGGGTATTTTTTTCTAATTTGTAGAAGGAGGATTTCAAATGAAATGTTTATTTAGAAAAAATAAATAAGCCAAGGATCACCTGATCGTGTATATAGGATATGATCGCATTGCTCTACTAAAGGATTACAATGGAGGCCTACATGCTGATTCTAAAGGATTAAAGAGTCATACATGTGGTGCTCTATAAACTAGGGACATATATAGTGCTAGTGAACTGCATGGTACAGTGATCTTTGTGTTCAACACATTGAAAAAGCTAAAGCAAAATAAGGCAATTTAGATATAAAACATTCAACAACATATTTTACACTCAAATTGCCTTTTGTCCCTCTAGAGTCTAGATGTTTAAAGCATGGGAATAGTTTATTAAAGTTACAGTCAAAATCAAACTTTCAGGATTCTACTTTCCAATTTACTTCCAACAACTAATTTTCTTTGTTCTCTTGGTTTCACATATATACAGTACCTTGTCATCAGCTAACCTGGTATGTTCAGTTAGTTTACAGTAGTGCATTACTGATCCTTCAAAAAATAACACCAAGAGAATGAAGCAAACAGGATAATAGAAGTAAATTTGAAAAGTTGTATGCTTGTTGTGTTGTAAGTTGTTTAGTGAAAGAAAAACTTTGAACTTCAAAGAAGTAGTATTTTTTTCTGGAAAATTTCTGCTTAATTCCATTTTCACTCACTCTGTATCATGTGGCCATCAGCCAATCACAAAACACATATGTATATATGGTGTACTCTTGCACATGATCAGTAAGATCTGGTGCTTTAGAAAGTATGCATGACTGTGTGGTAATAGAAGTGAATTTTAATGTTTGCCCCTCCCTCCTCACACTTAGATCCTTGTGCAAATCTAGTCCACTCCAAACAATCTTCTATTTATTGTAAGAGATTGATTATGTGTACAAAGATTTATAGGGGAACAATAGGATTCAAAGGGACAGTAAAATCAAAATTAAACTCACATGATCATTTAGATCAATTTTAAACAACTTTCCTATGTACTTCTATCATCTAACTTGCTTTCTTCTCTTGGCTAGCTTTTGATTAGTGGCTGCACATATAAGTCTCTTGTCATTGGCTCACCCAATGTGTTTAGCTAGCTTACAGTAGTGCGTTGCTGCTCCTTAAACAAAGGATACCAACAGAATGAAGCACATTTGATAATAGTACAGAATCTAAATTTGAATGTTCTATTCGAATAATAAAAGAACAATATTGGGTTAATATCCCTTAAAGGGAAATTAAAAGAACACTTTGAGATGGTAATAAAAAATTATACATCATATATATATATATATATATATATTAATTATATATATATATATATATATATATATATATATATATATATATATATACACACACACACACACACACATATACAGTATATATATGCTCTACAATGTACTTTATTTATTTATTTATTTAGTCTCCCTTTCGTGCAATTCCACTCTGAAATTGTGAGCTTTCCAATTCCTGTTAGAAATGGAAGTGCAGAACATTTATATTCCACACAACCATTGGCTGCACGCTCTAGTGACCTATTTATAACTGTCTCTAATTAGGCACAGCAGAGAAGGTAACCTAAGTTATAACATGGCAGCTCCCATTAGTGACACTTATTTTGTCACTATTTAAACAGCTAATGGAAATTTAAAAAATACATTTACATGTCATTCTCAGACTAATCTTTTATATGAATGTATCATCCTACCTAGCATTTTAGTGCTTAATGTCCCTTTTATGGTCTATTTCTCAACTTGTGTATGTTTATTTTATAACATTTTGCTGTGAAGAAGAGGCACGTTATTTCTGCAGACACAAATTTACAGTTTTGAGAACTACAAAACCAAGAATGTTATATGTTCTAGAAAGAAAAAAAAATGCCCAAAATAATCTCACAGAAACCTCAAGGAGAGCATAACATTGTGAAATGATTAAACACTATAGCCATGAATATATAGTCTCATGCAATATCATTAAAAAACTAGTCCTGATTTCAGGATGAATAAAACTTTTGAAATAGACTGAATAACAGAATTTATGTTTACCTGATAAATTACTTTCTCCAACGGTGTGTCCGGTCCACGGCGTCATCCTTACTTGTGGGATATTCTCTTCCCCAACAGGAAATGGCAAAGAGCCCAGCAAAGCTGGTCACATGATCCCTCCTAGGCTCCGCCTACCCCAGTCATTCGACCGACGTTAAGGAGGAATATTTGCATAGGAGAAACCATATGATACCGTGGTGACTGTAGTTAAAGAAAATAAATTATCAGACCTGATTAAAAAACCAGGGCGGGCCGTGGACCGGACACACCGTTGGAGAAAGTAATTTATCAGGTAAACATAAATTCTGTTTTCTCCAACATAGGTGTGTCCGGTCCACGGCGTCATCCTTACTTGTGGGAACCAATACCAAAGCTTTAGGACACGGATGATGGGAGGGAGCAAATCAGGTCACCTAGATGGAAGGCACCACGGCTTGCAAAACCTTTCTCCCAAAAATAGCCTCAGAAGAAGCAAAAGTATCAAACTTGTAAAATTTGGTAAAAGTGTTCAGTGAAGACCAAGTCGCTGCCTTACATATCTGATCAACAGAAGCCTCGTTCTTGAAGGCCCATGTGGAAGCCACAGCCCTAGTGGAATGAGCTGTGATTCTTTCGGGAGGCTGCCGTCCGGCAGTCTCGTAAGCCAATCTGATGATGCTTTTAATCCAAAAAGAGAGAGAGGTAGAAGTTGCTTTTTGACCTCTCCTTTTACCGGAATAAACAACAAACAAGGAAGATGTTTGTCTAAAATCCTTTGTAGCGTCTAAATAGAATTTTAGAGCGCGAACAACATCCAAATTGTGCAACAAACGTTCCTTCTTTGAAACTGGTTTCGGGCACAGAGAAGGTACGATAATCTCCTGGTTAATGTTTTTGTTAGAAACAACTTTTGGAAGAAAACCAGGTTTAGTACGTAAAACCACCTTATCTGCATGGAACACCAGATAAGGAGGAGAACACTGCAGAGCAGATAATTCTGAAACTCTTCTAGCAGAAGAAATTGCAACCAAAAACAAAACTTTCCAAGATAATAACTTAATATCAACGGAATGTAAGGGTTCAAACGGAACCCCCTGAAGAACTGAAAAAACTAAGTTGAGACTCCAAGGAGGAGTCAAAGGTTTGTAAACAGGCTTGATTCTAACCAGAGCCTGAACAAAGGCTTGAACATCTGGCACAGCTGCCAGCTTTTTGTGAAGTAACACAGACAAGGCAGAAATCTGTCCCTTCAGGGAACTTGCAGATAATCCTTTTTCCAATCCTTCTTGAAGGAAGGATAGAATCTTAGGAATCTTAACCTTGTCCCAAGGGAATCCTTTAGATTCACACCAACAGATATATTTTTTCCAAATTTTGTGGTAAATCTTTCTAGTTACAGGCTTTCTGGCCTGAACAAGAGTATCGATAACAGAATCTGAGAACCCTCGCTTCGATAAGATCAAGCGTTCAATCTCCAAGCAGTCAGCTGGAGTGAGACCAGATTCGGATGTTCGAACGGACCTTGAACAAGAAGGTCTCGTCTCAAAGGTAGCTTCCATGGTGGAGCCGATGACATATTCACCAGATCTGCATACCAAGTCCTGCGTGGCCACGCAGGAGCTATCAAGATCACCGACGCCCTCTCCTGATTGATCCTGGCTACCAGCCTGGGGATGAGAGGAAACGGCGGGAATACATAAGCTAGTTTGAAGGTCCAAGGTGCTACTAGTGCATCCACTAGAGCCGCCTTGGGATCCCTGGATCTGGACCCGTAGCAAGGAACTTTGAAGTTCTGACGAGAGGCCATCAGATCCATGTCTGGAATGCCCCACAGTTGAGTGATTTGGACAAAGATTTCCGGATGGAGTTCCCACTCCCCCGGATGCAATGTCTGACGACTCAGAAAATCCGCTTCCCAATTTTCCACTCCTGGGATGTGGATTGCAGACAGGTGGCAGGAGTGAGACTCCGCCCATTGAATGATTTTGGTCACTTCTTCCATCGCCAGGGAACTCCTTGTTCCCCCCTGATGGTTGATGTACGCAACAGTTGTCATGTTGTCTGATTGAAACCGTATGAACTTGGCCCTCGCTAGCTGAGGCCAAGCCTTGAGAGCATTGAATATCGCTCTCAGTTCCAGAATATTTATCGGTAGAAGAGATTCTTCCCGAGACCAAAGACCCTGAGCTTTCAGGGATCCCCAGACCGCGCCCCAGCCCATCAGACTGGCGTCGGTCGTGACTCACATAAATCACATTTATTTAAATGAGAAGGAACTCTGGCTTCCCCACATTCAGAACACAGTCTATCTGGTAGTTCAGACATGTTAAACAGGCATAAACTTGATAACAAAGTACAAAAAACGTTTTAAAATAAAACCGTTACTGTCACTTTAAATTTTAAACTGAACACACTTTATTACTGCAATTGCGAAAAAATATGAAGGAATTGTTCAAAATTCACCAAAATTTCACCACAGTGTCTTAAAGCCTTAAAAGTATTGCACACCAAATTTGGAAGCTTTAACCCTTAAAATAACGGAACCGGAGCCGTTTTTAACTTTAACCCCTTTACAGTCCCTGGTATCTGCTTTGCTGAGACCCAACCAAGCCCAAAGGGGAATACGATACCAAATGACGCCTTCAGAAAGTCTTTTCTATGTATCAGAGCTCCTCACACATGCGACTGCATGTCATGCCTCTCAAAAACAAGTGCGCAACACCGGTGCGAAAATGAGGCTCTGCCTATGATTTGGGAAAGCCCCTAAAGAATAAGGTGTCTAAAAAAGTGCCTGCCGATATAATCTTATCAAAATACCCAGATTAAATGATTCCTCAAGGCTAAATATGTGTTAATAATGAATCGATTTAGCCCAGAAAAAGTCTACAGTCTTAATAAGCCCTTGTGAAGCCCTTATTTACTATCTTAATAAACATGGCTTACCGGATCCCATAGGGAAAATGACAGCTTCCAGCATTACATCGTCTTGTTAGAATGTGTCATACCTCAAGCAGCAAGAGACTGCTCACTGTTCCCCCAACTGAAGTTAATTCCTCTCAACAGTCCTGTGTGGAACAGCCATGGATTTTAGTAACGGTTGCTAAAATCATTTTCCTCATACAAACAGAAATCTTCATCTCTTTTCTGTTTCTGAGTAAATAGTACATACCAGCACTATTTTAAAATAACAAACTCTTGATTGAATAATAAAAACTACAGTTAAACACTAAAAAACTCTAAGCCATCTCCGTGGAGATGTTGCCTGTACAACGGCAAAGAGAATGACTGGGGTAGGCGGAGCCTAGGAGGGATCATGTGACCAGCTTTGCTGGGCTCTTTGCCATTTCCTGTTGGGGAAGAGAATATCCCACAAGTAAGGATGACGCCGTGGACCGGACACACCTATGTTGGAGAAATTAAATATAAAACTATCTTTAGATAGATTTTGCCTCAAAAAGCATTTTACTAAAAAAAAGAAAGAAATCATATTTAATTGGAAAAAAAAATCAGATTTAAAACAAACAAATTAAATAATTGAATTTCATCCACCCTGCTTTTAGCAGTATTGTTGGATAATTATTAAAAGTTGGATAATAAAGAAACCTAAGATAATCAATGTATTAAAGTAGTTGTTGTTTAGACATTGGTATTTTTTTTTTATTAAGGTTCAATTCAAAGCTTACAAACATTGAATGTCATAATACATAAAACAAGGAAAATCGAGAAATTTTCAAAGCTTGACAATTTGTCTAAATCAGGGTCAACATACTTTGCATTTTAATATGACATGAAGGAGAAGAAATATAAACATTGTTTGCTAAACTCAACTGTAAACCTACATTACTAATTCAAGAGGCCACTCTTGGAGCTCCCAGCAAAGGATAATCTGAGATGCGAATGTAGGTAATCTGAAATGACGGAGACCTCTCTTGGGTCCACATTGAAGAACCATATATTATTTTTTTTTATACAATTTAAGTGTGATGGGTAGCAGATACTAAAAATTATACCTTTATATTTCTGAATTAGAGAGAGTTTACTGAAAGATACTAAACTCCTCTGCACCTCTTGCCAATCTTGAAATAGTTTGCGATATACTCAAGATATACACCCCTATTTAAAAGATGAGTCAGCTCAATATCCTATCTTATGAAGCTCTAGACATATATTAGATATACAGGTTGTGGTTCAGGAGTTATATAAGCCTGGCATGGAATATTAGGTAACTGGGAAAGTTAACTATTTTGGTATAAAATTCTTATATGCAGTGGGTTTTATAAAGATATTGTATCAGTATATATTATCGTACTAGCATGCACATAACCTTGAGAATAGATAAATGCAGGCCGCATTATCAGATTTATTTTATAGCGAGTAAGAGAACCTAAAGTGGGCCAAAATATACAATTTTACATGTGTATGCACCTAAACATATAAAGGCTGGTGTCATTGCTGTATCCCTCATAAGGTGATAAACGGTACCTCAGCTAGTTATGGAAAGTTTTAGGGCATATCAGATTTACAGTTAGAGATGATTTGCATGTCAACTATTCATTAAATACAAAGTAAACCATTGCAATGTATCTCAAAATAAACAAAAACATTCCTCACTAACATATCGAAATCCACTGTCACATGAGTATAAAAATTATCTGGAGAATAGTTAGAAATGGGTTGAATAAACATTTGTCTAACTCCAAAACTTAGGTAATAGAACCTTAAGTAGACACAAATAAGTAGGTTCACAAGTGTGTGTACTAACCAAACTAAATAGGCTTAGACCATTATTGTGTCTCTCATGGGGGATTAAATTATACACTAGCTACACTTGTAGTAAATGTCAGGACATATCAAGTTTACAGGTGAATATATTATGTATGGCAGCTAATCATTAAGAACAAGATAAAGTGTTGCATCATAACTCAGAAAAAAACAAGCTTTAGCATTACAAAGCGATATATCCAGATATATTGTCTCAGGAACATATAAGTTACTAGGAGGAAAAATAGGGATGAGCTGATTAAATGCTGGACTGAAGCTACACCTTGCATAGTGGAGCCTTAAATAGGCACCAGCCTGCAATTTTACGTTTGTATGCACTTAAATATGTAAGGGTTGAAACCTGTGCGCTAGCAAAACTTAGCAATTATTGGAATCTGTTGGACTTATAAGTGACTATACTCTGCAGGATAGCTAATTGTTGAGAACAAGGTAAACTATAACTACATATCTTAGATTGATTCTTATTCAAATAAAAAAATAATGCTGTAAACACAAAAATATACAGATACCTATGACTAAACCGGTACATCAGGTTAGCAACCGTCATAGAGTCCGGTGTTTGCAATGTTCTGCATAAAGCAAATTTCGGTCACGGCTATAGCACAAGCACACCTATCTGTCCAGGAGATGGGGTGTTGACACTGTATTAATGGGCTTCAACCTATCCAGAATCTCCAGGCTAGATGACTCCCATTAGCTGCTCTCTGAATATCAAAGCCCCACGTTTAAATATCGCAAGGGCTTTACACATGCAATCCAAGGCGATGAGTGTCTCCATTGATACATAGAGATGACTGATCTGAGTCCCAGGACATCACTTGAGGCTTTAAAACTAAAGAGTGAAATATAGTGCAGTACTTGCGGAGACACTGTTTCTATGTGAGAATAGGCTTTTGGTTGTAAGATCCATTCACACCTTTATCTGATTGTCATTTAGTAAACTGCGACTAGCACCGTCTACCAAGTTGCTTCTATTGCTAGGGTAGCAAACTCCGGGGAAGCAATTAACTGTGTCATATGCAGGTTTCCTTGTTCTTGAACTTGTTTGCTGCTCGAGAGGGCAGGCAGCTGTCGAGGGGGCCCCAAAGCGATGCAGCCCCCTTCTATCACAGGAGAAGGAGCTGTTAGAAAATTGACTTCAGCACTGTTAGTCACAGGTAGGGTAAATGCAACTCGCAGATTATCTGTAAATTCAGCTTGGCAAGCATCTAAGAGATTACTTAGCTCGGTCATAAGAAAATTAACTGGCTCCATCTTCATCTCGCTTAATCACTCGGATATGCTTCGGAGTGGAGTAGTCAGCAAAGGTACATCACTTTGTATTATAGTTGGTATATGTCTCTCTAGTAAGTAGATCTGCTACCTGTGTTTTTTAATATGGCTGAGTCTTGGTAGCTAACGAGAGGGGCCGAAAAGCACCCTGCCAGGGGTTTTCCTTGTGGATGATGTTGTAGGCCACCACCTCAAACATAGCTCCGGGCTCTGAAGCTAACAGCGATCTCAACAAGATAGAGCTCATGAAATAGAGTTTTCTTAGTAGAGTATGATTATGTCACCCATTGTTGTAGATGCTTTGTCAATAAGGCGATTTTATGTAGATATCACCGAGATACTGGAGCAGCTTGCAGAAGTGTGACCGAACATGGCCGCTGCCCGGAAGTTCTGACAATTGGTATTTGAGTTTTATGATATTAAAGCGAATAGTTTTACAAAGAAGACAGAAGTTTTGAAAAAAAAACAAAACAGAAAATGTCTATCACCTCTAAACATTAATATAAAGAGATGTAGCAGTTCTACTATTGCACTTGTCATTGTTTTTGTATGAAATTATTGATTTTTATAGAGCATGATAGAAGAAATATAATATAAATGCAATTGAGAGTTCGTTTTATTTTTGCAATGGTAACTAAGTTATTGTACTTCATCATTTGTATACATTTTACTTTTGATTTTTCTTTCATGTAATTAGCAAGAGTCCATGAGCTAGTGACGTATGGGATATACATTCCTACCAGGAGGGGCAAAGTTTCCCAAACCTCAAAATGCCTACAAATACACCCCTCACCACACCCACACCCCGAGGGAGGTGGTGAAGTAAGTTTGTGCTAGATTCTACGTTGATATGCGCTCCGCAGCAAGTTGGAGCCCGGTTTTCCTCTCAGCGTGCAGTGAATGTCAGAGGGATGTGAGGAGAGTATTGCCTATTTGAATGCAGTGATCTCCTTCTACGGGGTCTATTTCATAGGTTCTCTGTTATCGGTCGTAGAGATTCATCTCTTACCTCCCTTTTCAGATCGACGATATACTCTTATATATACCATTACCTCTGCTGATTCTCGTTTCAGTACTGGTTTGGCTTTCTACAAACATGTAGATGAGTGTCCTGGGGTAAGTAAATCTTATTTTCTGTGACACTCTAAGCTATGGTTGGGCACTTTGTTTATAAAGTTCTAAATATATGTATTCAAACATTTATTTGCCTTGACTCAGAATATTCAACATTCCTTATTTTTCAGACAGTCAGTTTCATATTTGGGATAATGCATTTGAATTAATCATTTTTTCTTACCTTCAAAAATTTGACTCTTTTTCCCTGTGGGCTGTTAGGCTCGCGGGGGCTGAAAATGCTTCATTTTATTGCGTCATTCTTGGCGCGGACTTTTTTGGCGCAAAAAAACTTTTCCGTTTCCGGCGTCATACGTGTCGCCGGAAGTTGCGTCATTTTTTGACGTTATTTTGCGCCAAAAAAATGTCGGCGTTCCGGATGTGGCGTCATTTTTGGCGCCAAAAGCATTTAGGCGCCAAATAATGTGGGCGTCTTATTTGGCGCTAAAAAATATGGGCGTCGCTTTTGTCTCCACATTATTTAAGTCTCATTTTTCATTGCTTCTGGTTGCTAGAAGCTTGTTCTTTGGCATTTTTTCCCATTCCTGAAACTGTCATTTAAGGAATTTGATCAATTTTGCTTTATATGTTGTTTTTTCTCTTACATATTGCAAGATGTCTCACGTTGCATCTGAGTCAGAAGATACTACAGGAAAATCGCTGTCTAGTGCTGGATCTACCAAAGCTAAGTGTATCTGCTGTAAACTTTTGGTAGCTATTTCTCCGGCTGTTGTTTGTATTAATTGTCATGACAAACTTGTTAATGCAGATAATATTTCCTTTAGTAAAGTACCATTGCCTGTTGCAGTTCCTTCAACATCTAAGGTGCAGAATGTTCCTGATAACATAAGAGATTTTGTTTCTGAATCCATCAAGAAGGCTATGTCTGTTATTTCTCCTTCTAGTAAACGTAAAAAATCTTTTAAAACTTCTCTCCCTACAGATGAATTTTTAAATGAACATCATCATTCTGATTCTGATGACTCTTCTGGTTCAGAGGATTCTGTCTCAGAGATTGATGCTGATAAATCTTCATATTTATTTAAAATGGAATTTATTCGTTCTTTACTTAAAGAAGTACTAATTGCTTTAGAAATAGAGGATTCTGGTCCTCTTGATACTAATTCTAAACGTTTAGATAAGGTATTTAAATCTCCTGTGGTTATTCCAGAAGTTTTTCCTGTTCCTAATGCTATTTCTGCAGTAATTTCCAAAGAATGGGATAAATTGGGTAATTCATTTACTCCTTCTAAACGTTTTAAGCAATTATATCCTGTGCCGTCTGACAGATTAGAATTTTGGGACAAAATCCCTAAAGTTGATGGGGCTATTTCTACCCTTGCTAAACGTACTACTATTCCTACGTCAGATGGTACTTCGTTTAAGGATCCTTTAGATAGGAAAATTGAATCCTTTCTAAGAAAAGCTTATCTGTGTTCAGGCAATCTTCTTAGACCTGCTATATCATTGGCTGATGTTGCTGCAGCTTCAACTTTTTGGTTGGAAACTTTAGCGCAACAAGTAACAGATCATGATTCTCATGATATTATTATTCTTCTTCAGCATGCTAATAATTTTATCTGTGATGCCATTTTTGATATTATCAGAGTTGATGTCAGGTTTATGTCTCTAGCTATTTTAGCTAGAAGAGCTTTATGGCTTAAGACTTGGAATGCTGATATGGCTTCTAAATCGACTCTACTTTCCATTTCTTTCCAGGGTAACAAATTATTTGGTTCTCAGTTGGATTCTATTATCTCAACTGTTACTGGTGGGAAAGGAACTTTTTTACCACAGGATAAAAAATCTAAAGGTAAAAACAGGGCTAATAATCGTTTTCGTTCCTTTCGTTTCAACAAAGAACAAAAGCCTAATCCTTCATCCTCAGGAGCAGTTTCAGTTTGGAAACCATCTCCAGTCTGGAATAAATCCAAGCCTGCTAGAAAGGCAAAACCTGCTTCTAAGTCCACATGAAGGTGCGGCCCTCATTCCAGCTCAGCTGGTAGGGGGCAGGTTACGTTTTTTCAAAGAAATTTGGATCAATTCTGTTCACAATCTTTGGATTCAGAACATTGTTTCAGAAGGGTACAGAATTGGTTTCAAGATGAGACCCCCTGCAAAGAGATTTTTTCTTTCCCGTGTCCCAGTAAATCCAGTGAAAGCTCAAGCATTTCTGAATTGTGTTTCAGATCTAGAGTTGGCTGGAGTAATTATGCCAGTTCCAGTTCCGGAACAGGGGATGGGGTTTTATTCAAATCTCTTCATTGTACCAAAGAAGGAGAATTCCTTCAGACCAGTTCTGGATCTAAAAATATTGAATCGTTATGTGAGGATACCAACGTTCAAGATGGTAACTGTAAGGACTATCTTGCCTTTTGTTCAGCAAGGGCATTATATGTCCACAATAGATTTACAGGATGCATATCTGCATATTCCGATTCATCCAGATCATTATCAGTTCCTGAGATTCTCTTTTCTGGACAAGCATTACCAGTTTGTGGCTCTGCCGTTTGGCCTAGCTACAGCTCCAAGAATTTTTACAAAGGTTCTCGGTGCCCTTCTGTCTGTAATCAGAGAACAGGGTATTGTGGTATTTCCTTATTTGGACGATATCTTGGTACTTGCTCAGTCTTTACATTTAGCAGAATCTCATACGAATCGACTTGTGTTGTTTCTTCAAGATCATGGTTGGAGGATCAATTTACCAAAAAGTTCATTGATTCCTCAGACAAGGGTAACCTTTCTGGGTTTCCAGATAGATTCAGTGTCCATGACTCTGTCTTTAACAGACAAGAGACGTCTAAAATTGATTTCAGCTTGTCGAAACCTTCAGTCTCAATCTTTCCCTTCGGTAGCCTTATGCATGGAAATTCTAGGTCTTATGACTGCTGCATCGGACGCGATCCCCTTTGCTCGTTTTCACATGCGACCTCTTCAGCTCTGTATGCTGAATCAATGGTGCAAGGATTACACAAAGATATCTCAATTAATATCTTTAAAACCGTTTGTTCGACACTCTCTAACGTGGTGGACAGATCACCATCGTTTAATTCAGGGGGCTTCTTTTGTGCTTCCGACCTGGACTGTAATTTCAACAGATGCAAGTCTCACAGGTTGGGGAGCTGTGTGGGGATCTCTGACGGCACAAGGAGTTTGGGAATCTCAGGAGGTGAGATTACCGATCAATATTTTGGAACTCCGTGCAATTTTCAGAGCTCTTCAGTTTTGGCCTCTTCTGAAGAGAGAATCGTTCATTTGTTTTCAGACAGACAATGTCACAACTGTGGCATACATCAATCATCAAGGAGGGACTCACAGTCCTCTGGCTATGAAAGAAGTATCTTGAATTCTGGTTTGGGCGGAATCCAGCTCCTGTCTAATCTCTGCGGTTCATATCCCAGGTATAGACAATTGGGAAGCGGATTATCTCAGTCGCCAAACGTTGCATCCGGGCGAATGGTCTCTTCACCCAGAGGTATTTCTTCAGATTGTTCAAATGTGGGAACTTCCAGAAATAGATCTGATGGCGTCTCATCTAAACAAGAAACTTCCCAGGTATCTGTCCAGATCCCGGGATCCTCAGGCGGAGGCAGTGGATGCCTTATCACTTCCTTGGAAGTATCATCCTGCCTATATCTTTCCGCCTCTAGTTCTTCTTCCAAGAGTAATCTCCAAGATTCTGAAGGAATGCTCGTTTGTTCTGCTGGTAGCTCCGGCATGGCCTCACAGGTTTTGGTATGCGGATCTTGTCTGGATGGCCTCTTGCCAACCGTGGACTCTTCCGTTAAGACCAGACCTTCTGTCACAAGGTCCTTTTTTCCATCAGGATCTGAAATCCTTAAATTTAAAGGTATGGAGATTGAACGCTTGATTCTTGGTCAAAGAGGTTTCTCTGACTCTGTGATTAATACTATGTTACAGGCTCGTAAATCCGTATCTAGAGAGATATATTATAGAGTCTGGAAGACTTATATTTCTTGGTGTCTTTCTCATCATTTTTCTTGGCATTCTTTTAGAATACCGAGAATTTTACAGTTTCTTCAGGATGGTTTAGATAAGGGTTTGTCCGCAAGTTCCTTGAAAGGACAAATCTCTGCTCTTTCTGTTCTTTTTCACAGAAAGATTGCTATTCTTCCTGATATTCATTGTTTTGTACAAGCTTTGGTTCGTATAAAACCTGTTATTAAGTCAATTTCTCCTCCTTGGAGTTTGAATTTGGTTCTGGGAGCTCTTCAAGCTCCTCCGTTTGAACCTATGCATTCATTGGACATTAAATTACTTTCTTGGAAAGTTTTGTTCCTTTTGGCCATCTCTTCCGTCAGAAGAGTTTCTGAATTATCTGCTCTTTCTTGTGAGTCTCCTTTTCTGATTTTTCATCAGGATAAGGCGGTGTTGCGAACTTCTTTTGAATTTTTACCTAAAGTTGTGAATTCCAACAACATTAGTAGAGAAATTGTGGTTCCTTCATTATGTCCTAATCCTAAGAATTCTAAGGAGAAATCGTTGCATTCTTTGGATGTTGTTAGAGCTTTGAAATATTATGTTGAAGCTACTAAGTCTTTCCGAAAGACTTCCAGTCTATTTGTTATCTTTTCCGGTTCTAGAAAAGGCCAGAAAGCTTCTGCCATTTCTTTGGCATCTTGGTTGAAATCTTTAATTCATCTTGCCTATGTTGAGTCGGGTAAAACTCCACCTCAAAGGATTACAGCTCATTCTACTAGGTCAGTTTCTACTTCCTGGGCGTTTAGGAATGAAGCTTCGGTTGATCAGATTTGCAAAGCAGCAACTTGGTCCTCTTTGCATACTTTTACTAAATTCTACCATTTTGATGTATTTTCTTCTTCTGAAGCAGTTTTTGGTAGAAAAGTACTTCAGGCAGCGGTTTCAGTTTGAATCTTCTGCTTATATTTTTCATTAAACTTTATTTTGGGTGTGGATTATTTTCAGCAGGAATTGGCTGTCTTTATTTTATCCCTCCCTCTCTAGTGACTCTTGTGTGGAAAGATCCACATCTTGGGTAATCATTATCCCATACGTCACTAGCTCATGGACTCTTGCTAATTACATGAAAGAAAACATAATTTATGTAAGAACTTAACTGATAAATTCATTTCTTTCATATTAGCAAGAGTCCATGAGGCCCGCCCTTTTTTTTTGGTGGTTATGATTTTGTATAAAGCACAATTATTCCAATTCCTTATTTTATATGCTTTCGCACTTTTTTATCACCCCACTTCTTGGCTATTCGTTAAACTGAATTGTGGGTGTGGTGAGGGGTGTATTTGTAGGCATTTTGAGGTTTGGGAAACTTTGCCCCTCCTGGTAGGAATGTATATCCCATACGTCACTAGCTCATGGACTCTTGCTAATATGAAAGAAATTAATTTATCAGGTAAGTTCTTACATAAATTATGTTTTTTTGCCTCTGGCAAAGATTCTTTGTATTGATTGCATGTAAAATAAAATTTAAAAAAATTCACATCAAGAATCTCTTGGATAGGGAAAGTTTAATTCAAAAGAAAAACATAATTTATGTAAGAACTTACCTGATAAATTCATTTCTTTCATATTAGCAAGAGTCCATGAGCTAGTGACGTATGGGATATACATTCCTACCAGGAGGGGCAAAGTTTCCCAAACCTCAAAATGCCTATAAATACACCCCTCACCACACCCACAAATCAGTGTAACGAATAGCCAAGAAGTGGGGTGATAAGAAAAAAGTGCGAAGCATAAATATAAGGAATTGGAATAATTGTGCTTTATACAAAAAAATCATAACCACCACAAAAAAGGGTGGGCCTCATGGACTCTTGCCAATATGAAAGAAATGAATTTATCAGTTACGTTCTTACATAAATTATGTTTTCTTTCATGTAATTGGCAAGAGTCCATGACCTAGTGACGTATGGGATAATGACTACCCAAGATGTGGATCTTCCACGCAAGAGTCACTAGAGAGGGAGGGATAAAATAAAGACTGCCAATTCCGCTGAAAAAAATCCACACCCAAAATAAAGTTTAAATCTTATAATGAAAAAAAAAATGAAATTATAAGCAGAAGAATCAAACTGAAACAGCTGCCTGAAGTACTTTTCTACCAAAAACTGCTTCAGAAGAAGAAAACACATCAAAATGGTAGAATTTAGTAAAAGTATGCAAAGAAGACCAAGTGGCTGCTTTGCAAATCTGATCAACTGAAGCTTCATTCCTATACGCCCAGGAAGTAGAAACTGACCTAGTAGAATGAGCTATAATCCTTTGAGGTGGAGTTTTACCCGACTCAACATAGGCATGATGAAACAAAGATTTTAACCAAGATGCCAAAGAAATGGCAGAAGCCTTCTGACCTTTCCTAGACCCGGAAAAGATAACAAATAGACTAGAAGTCTTTCGGAAATCCTTAGTAGCTTCAACATAATATTTCAAAGCTCTAACTACATCCAAAGAATGCAACGACTTTTCCTTAGAATTCTTAGGATTAGGACACAATGAAGGAACCACAATGTCTCTACTAAAGTTGTTAGAATTCACAACCTTAGGTAAAAATTTAAAAGAAGTTCGCAACACCGCCTTATCCTGATGAAAAATCAGAAAAGGAGACTCACAAGAAAGAGCAGATAATTCAGAAACTCTTCTAGCAAAAGAGATGGCCAAAAGAAACAAAACTTTCCAAGAAAGTAATTTAATATCCAGCGAATGCATAGGTTCAAACGGAGGAGCTTGAAGAGCCCCCAGAACCAAATTCAAACTCCAAGGAGGAGAGATTAACTTAATAACAGGTTTTATACGAGCCAAAGCTTGTACAAAACAATGAATATCAGGAAGACTAGCAATCTTTCTGTGAAAAAGAACAAAAAGAGCAGAGATTTGACCTTTCAAGGAACTTGCAGACAAACCTTATCCAAACCATCCTGAAGAAACTGTAAAATTCTAGGAATTCTAAAAGAATGCCAAGAAAAATGATGAGAAAAACACCAAGAAATGTAAATCTTCCAGACTCGATAATATATCTTCCTAGATACAGTTTTACGAGCCTGTAACATAGTATTAATCACAGAGTCAGAGAAACCTCTATGACTGAGAATCAAGCGTTCAATCTCCATACCTTCAAATTTAAGGATTTGAGAACCTGATGGGAAAAAGGACCTTGCGATAGAAGGTCTGGTCTTAACGGAAGAGTCCACGGTTGGCAAGTGGCCATCCGGACAAGATCCGCATACCAAAACCTGTGAGGCCATGCTGGAGCCACCAGCAGAATAAACGAACGTTCCTTTAGAATCTTGGAAAAAGAACTATAGGCGGAAAGATATAAGTAGGATGATACTTCCAAGGAAGTGACAATGCATCCACTGCTTCCGCCTGAGGATCCCTGGATCTGGACAGATACCTGGGAAGCTTCTTGTTTAGATGAGAAGCCATCAGATCTATTTCTGGAAGTCCCCATATTTGAACAATCTGAAGAAATACCTCTGGGTGAAGAAACCATTCGCCCGGATGTAGCGTTTGGCGACTGAGATAATCCGCTTCCCAATTGTCTATACCTGGGATATGAACCGCAGAAATTAGACAGGAGCTGGATTCCGCCCATACAAGTATTCGAGAGACTTCTTTCATAGCCAGAGGACTGTGAGTTCCTCCTTGATGATTGACATATGCCACGGTTGTGACATCGTCCGTCTAGAAACAAATGAACGACTCTCTCTTTAGAAGAGGCCACGACTGAAGAGCTCTGAAAATTGCACGGAGTTCCAAAAATGTTGATTGGTAATCTCGCCTCCTGAGATTCCCAAACCCCTTGTGCTGTCAGAAACCCCCATACAGCTCCCCAACCTGTCAGACTTGCATCTGTTGAGATCACAGTCTAGGTTGGAAGAACAAAAGAAGCCCCCTGAACTAAACGATGGTGGTCTGTCCACCACGTCAGAGAGTGTCGAACAATCGGTTTTAAAGATATTAATTGAGATATCTTTGTATAATCCCTGCACCACTGGTTCAGCATACAGAGCGGAAGAGGTCGCATGTGAAAACGAGCAAAGGGGATCGCGTCCAATGCAGCAGTCATAAGACCTAGAATTTCCACGCATAAGGCTACCGAAGGGAAAGATTGAGACTGAAGGTTTCAATAAGCTGAAACCAATTTCAGACGCCGCTTGTCCGTCATAGACAGAATCAAGAACACTGAATCTATCAGGAAACCTAAAAAGGTTACCCTTGTCTGAGGAATCAAACAAACTTTTTGGTAAATTGATCCCCCAACCATGTTCTTGAAGAAACAACACTTATAAAAGACTGGAAAGGTTCTTTCTAGTGAAAATGAGCAAAGGGAATTGAATCCAATGCTGTGGCCATAAGACCTAAAACTTCTATGCATATATAGCAACTGAAGGAAATAATAAAGACTAAAGGTACCGATAGACGGAACCCAATAACATTATCCCTTGTCTGATAGAGACAAGGACAGTGACACAAACTATCTGGAAACCTAAAAAAAGGTGACCCTTGTGTGAGGAATCAAGAGCTTTTGAAAAGAAGATCCTCTAACTATGTCCTGAAGAGTAAGTGAATCATATGAGATGCCGCATCCTCCGAAAATAATCTGAATGAAAACAGAAAAATGAAAATATGCATTTATTGTATCTAATGAAAACAAATAATGCTATCAATGACCATAAAAAGGCAAAATAGTTTGAATAAAACTCCAAAACCCGGTTCCTCAAAAGGAACTGGAAGAAATACCCCAGAAGATTCCAGGTCTGAGCAGCGCTTGAACCCCATGGGTGCCCAGCCATGCTTCAACAGTACCCAAAATATATAGGACAGAAACACAGTTAAAGAAAGTGTTAGCCTTACTGGAATAAAATCAAATAAATTTGGACAAAATACATTTCAAAGAAGCCTTAACCTGCCCCTTACCAGCCAAGCTGGAATACGGCACGTACATCGCAAAATTAGGGAGCTGATTTCGAACTCCAAATATAGACATGTTACTTGGGAAAGAGCTCAGTAATTTGTTCCTTAATAAGAACAACCAAACCAGAATAAGCTTAAAGTTTTAGTCTTAGAACTCAACCTTGAAGCCCAGAGTAACAGTTAAGAATTGAATCCAATTATAAAACAAATAATTGATTATCTTAGAACAAAAGAAATATGGATTTTTTTTTTTTTAAAAATCACAAAATTCTTCTAGCTAAAAAAGCTAAAGACATAGATTAACCCTCATTTGCGAAAATATTCAATAAAATGAAGACACAAATGAAATTATTAGCATGATAGTCCAGTTTAAAGGACCAGCCAATACAGTGGACTTGCATAATCAATAAATGCAAAACAACAAGACAAATGCAACAGCACCTAGTCTAGTAAATGTTGTCCCTTTAACAATGCTAAAATAAATCATAATCTGATACTTGATCTTAAAGTAAACAGAGAAAATGAAGCAATTGCAATATCCAAATAAATCACAGGACCAAGAAAAGTACCTGAAACTAAATAATTTACAACTATCTAAAGGAAAATAAATACTATTTTGCTATAGAAACAATAGCATAATTAGTAGAATTAGAGATAGCCCCAATAAATTGGAGAACCCTCCAAATTGAGTTTAACTGCTGGCAAAGAATATAGTTTAAAACCTTTGAAGAAGGAATAAAAGAAAATTCTCAGCCTATTCCATTCCCTAGTATAGGGAATTGGAAAGAAAACCTCTGAAAACACAGAAGAAATAAATAGGCAGAAATAATGTCAGCTAGTCTTAAAGAACTAGTTACCGTAATATCCAAAATAATCAACACCTTTTCAACAAAGAACAAATGTACTTTAATAATAGAAAAATAATAAAAAAGTAGATTTGTTAGTGTCAATATCTGATGAAGAAAATTTCTGAAAGAGAAAAAAACATCATCAGAGAAGGATAAATCAGTATGTTGTTGGTCATTTGAAACTTCAATAATTAAAAAAGAAGTGAAAAAGACCTAAAAATTTTATTAGAAGGCACAAAGTCAGACAAAGCCTTTAACATAGAATCAGAAAAATATTTCTTATAAGTCTTCTAAATATTTCTTGTAAGAAAAGAAAATATATAAAGCATAAATACTAATGGATTCCGCATGTAAAAGTATAACATAATAACTTTTTACAAACCATAGCTAAAGATAAACATTTATAACATTTAAAATAAATGAACTTAGCTTTGGTAGAACTGAAACTCAGTTAAGCGTTTTTCCAGAAGTGGCTTCTGATTCAGAGTCCATCTGAGACATCTTGCAATATGTAATAGAAAAAACAACATATAAAGCAAAATTGATCAAATTCCTTAAATGACAGTTTCAGGAATAGGAAAAAAATGCCAATGAACAAGCTTCTAGCAACCAGAAGCAATAAATAATGAGACTTAAATATTGTGGAGACAACAATGACGCTCAAATTTTTTAGCGCCAAAAAAGCTGCCCACATTATTTGGCGCCTAAATGCTTTTGACGCCAAAAATGGCGCCACATCCGGTAACGCCAACATTTTTTGGCGCAAAAACGTCAAAAAAATGACGCAACTTCCGGCAACACGTATGACGCCGGAAATGACAAGAAAATTTTTGCGCCAAGAAAGTCCGCGCCAAGAATGACGCAATAAAATGAAGCATTTTCAGCCCCCGCGAGCCTAACAGCCCACAGGAAAAAAAGTCAAATTTTAAGGTAAGAAAAAATTGAATTATTCATATGCATTATCCCAAATATGAAACTGACTGTCTGAAAATAAGGAACGTTGAACATCCTGAATCAAGGCAAATAAATGTTTAAACACATATATTTAGAACTTTAAATAAAAGTGCCCAACCATAGCTTAGAGTGTCACAGAAAATAAGACTTACTTACCCCAGGACACTCATCTACATGTAGTAGAAAGCCAAACCAGTACTGAAACGAGAATCAGTAGAGGTAATGGTATATATAAGAGTATATCGTCGATCTGAAAAGGGAGGTAAGAGATGAATCTCTACGACCGATAACAGAGAACCTATGAAATAGACCCCGTAGAAGGAGATCATTGAATTCAAATAGGCAATACTCTCTTCACATCCCTCTGACATTCACTGCACGCTGAGAGGAAAACCGGGCTCCAACCTGCTGCGGAGCGCATATCAACGTAGAATCTAGCACAAACTTACTTCACCACCTCCACAGGAGGCAAAGTTTGTAAAAACTGATTTGTGGGTGTGGTGAGGGGTGTATTTATAGGCATTTTGAGGTTTGGGAAACTTTGCCCCTCCTGGTAGGAATGTATATCCCATACGTCACTAGCTCATGGACTCTTGCTAATTACATGAAAGAAAAACAATTTATACTTACCTGATAAATTCATTTCTTTCATGGTGGTGAGAGGCCGTGGTCCATTACTCATGAGAATTACTATTCACTACCCACTAGGAGGAGGCAAAGAGCCCTAAAGCCCAAGAGCTCTATAAAACCCCTCCCACATTCCTCAGTCTAACGTATAGCCAAGTAAGTGAGGTAAGAAAAAGGAATAAGAGCCATAAAAGGAGCAGGAAAAAAAGATGTGAAAAAAACAAAACAGAAAAACACAAGGTCTTGTGGACTCTCAGCACCATGAAAGAAATTAATTTATCCAGTAAGTATAAATTGTTTTCTTTCATACAGGTGGTGAATCCACAATCCATTACTCATGGGAACTAATACCCAAGCTGTGGAGTCCATGAGTAATAAAAGGGAGGGATTTAAAAAATCTTTTTCACTGAGAAATGAAATCCACATCTTCAAATAAATATATTCTTTCATGATTCAGATACAGAATTCAATTTTAATCAGCTTTCTAAATTACTCCTATTATCAATTATTTCTCCATTCTCTTGGTATTTTTATTTGAAAAGCAGAAATGTAATTTTTGGAGCCGGCCCATTTTTGGTTCATCACCTGGGTAACTATTGCTGAGTGGTGGCTAAATTTAGCCACCAATCAGCAAGCACTACCCAGGGTACTAAAACAAAAATGGGCCTGCTTCTAAGCTTACATTCCTGCTTTTCAAATAAAGATTCCAAGAGAACGAAGAAAATTTGATAACAGGAGTAAATTAGTAAGTAGCTTAAAATTGCATGATTATATATATATATATATATATAAATGTAAAAATGTAAATGTAAGTGCTTAGTATAATATACAAAACTTATATACATCACTATTTACATTAAACAACCATCTTGTACATGACAATACTGATGTTAAGTTATGGTTAAACATTAAGAAAGAAATTTTAATTAAAGCAAGATAGTGAAAAGACTAAATTTATGCTTACCTGATAAATTTCTCTCTCTTGTGGTGTATCCAGTCCACGGGTTCATCCATTACTTGGGGGATATTCTCCTTCCCAACAGGAAGCTGCAAGAGGACACCCACAGCAGAGCTGTCTATATAGCTCCTCCCCTAACTGCCACCCCCAGTCATTCGACCGAAGACAAGCAAGAAAAAAAGGAGAAACTATAGGGTGCAGTGGTGACTGTAGTTTAAAAATAAAAAACACCTGCCTTAAAATGACAGGGCGGGCCGTGGACTGGATACACCACAAGAGAAATACATTTATCAGGTAAGCATAAATTTTGTTTTCTCTTGTAAAGGTGTATCCAGTCCACGGGTTCATCCATTACTTGTGGGATACCAATACCAAAGCTTTAGGACACGGATGAAGGGAGGGACAAGGCAGGAACTTAAACGGAAGGCACCACTGCCTGTAAGACCTTTCTCCCAAAAATAGCCTTCGAAAAAGCAAAAGTATCAAATTTATAGAATTTAGAAAAGGTATGAAGCAAAGACCAAGTCGCCGCCTTACAAATCTGTTCAACAGAGGCCTCATGTTTAAAAGCCCATGTGGAAGCTACTGCTCTAGTAGAATGAGCTGTAATTCTTTCAGGAGGCTGCTGGCCAGCAGTCTCATAAGCTAAGCGAATTATACTTCTTAGCCAAAAAAAAAGAGAAGTTGCCGAAGCCTTTTGGCCTCTCCTCTGTCCAGAGTAGACAACAAACAAAGCAGATGTTGGACGAAAATCCTTCATAGCTTGTACATAAAACTTTAAAGCACGAACCACATCAAGATTGTGTAATAGACGTTCCTTCTTTGAAGAAGGATTAGGACATAGTGAAGGAACAACAATCTCCTGATTGATATTCTTATTAGATACCACCTTAGGAAGAAACCCAGGTTTGGTACGTAACACTACCTTATCTGCATGGAAAATCAGATAAGGGGAATCGCATTGTAAAGCAGATAACTCCGAAACTCTTCGAGCCGAGGAGATAGCTACTAAAAACAGAACTTTCCAAGATAAAAGCTAATATCTATGGAATGCAAAGGTTCAAACGGAACCCCTTGAAGAACTTTAAGAACTAAATTTAAACTCCATGGCGGAGCAACAGGTTTAAACACAGGCTTGATCCTAACTAAAGCCTGACAAAACGCCTGAACGTCTGGAACCTCAGCCAGACGTTTGTGCAAAAGAATAGACAGAGCAGAAATCTGTCCCTTTAAGGAACTAGCTGACAAACCCTTCTCCAATCCTTCTTGGAGAAAAGATAATATCCTAGGAATCCTGAACTTACTCCATGAGTAACCCTTGGATTCACACCAATGAGGATATTTACACCATATCTTATGATAGATTTTCCTGGTGACAGGCTTTCGAGCCTGAATTAAGGTATCAATGAGCGATTCGGAAAAACCACGCTTTGATAGAATCAAGCGTTCAATCTCCAAGCAGTCAGACGTAGAGAAATTAGATTTGGATGTTTGAAGGGACCTTGAAGTAGAAGGTCCTGCCTTAGCGGCAGAGTCCATGGTGGAAAGGATGACATGTCCACCAGATCTGCATACCAAGTCCTGCGTGGCCACGCAGGGGCTATCAAGATCACCGAAGCTCTCTCCTGCTTGATCTTGGCAATCAGACGAGGGAGCAGAGGAAACGGTGGAAACACATAAGCCAGGCTGAAGGACCAGGGCGCTGCTAGAGCATCTATCAGCGCTGCCTTGGGATCTCTGGACCTGGACCCATAACAAGGAAGCTTGGCGTTCTGACGAGACGCCATGAGATCCAGTTCTGGTTTGCCCCAAAGTTGGATCAACTGGGCAAATACCTCCGGATGGAGCTCCCACTCCCCCGGATGAAAAGTCTGCCGACTTAGAAAATCCGCCTCCCAGTTCTCTACTCCTGGGATATGGATAGCTGAGAGATGGCAAGAGTGACCCTCTGCCCATAGAATTATCTTTGAAACCTCCAACATTGCCAGGGGGCTCCTTGTTCCCCCCTGATGGTTGATATAGGCTACAGTCGTGATGTTGTCCGACTGAAATCTGATGAACCTGACCGCAGCTAGCTGAGGCCAAGCCTGAAGAGCATTGAATATCGCTCTTAGTTCCAGAATGTTTATCGGAAGGAGGGCCTCCTCCTGAGTCCACAAATCCTGAGTCCACAAACCCTGAGCCTTCAGGGAGTTCCAGACTGCACCCCAGCCCAGAAGGCTGGCATCTGTCGTTACTATAGTCCATTCTGGCCTGCTGAAACTCATTCCCTTGGACAGATGGACCGGAGATAGCCACCAAAGAAGAGAATCCCTGGTCTCTTTATCCAGATTTAGTAGAGGGGACAAATCTGTGTAATCCCCATTGCACTGATTGAGCATGCAAAGTTGCAGTGGTCTGAGATGTAGGCGGGGAAACGGAACTATGTCCATTGCCGCTACCATTAATCCGATTACTTCCATATACTGAGCCACTGACGGACGAGAAATGGAATAAAGAGCACAGCAGGAAGTTAGAAGTTTTGACAACCTGACCTCTGTCAGATAAATCTTCATTTCTACTGAATCTATCAGAGTTCCTAGGAAGGAAACTCTTGTGAGAGGGGAGAGAGAACTCTTTCCTTTGTTCACCTTTCACCTGTGAGACCTTAGGAATGCCAGAACAATGTCCGTATGGGACCTGGCGATTTGAAAAGTTGACGCCTGTATCAGGATGTCGTCTAGGTAAGGGGCTACTGCTATACCCCGCGGTCTTAGAACCGCCAGAAGGGGCCCTAGAACCTTCGTAAAGATTCTTGGTGCCGTGGCTAACCCGAAGCGAAGAGCCACAAACTGGTAATGCCTGTCTAGGAAGGCGAACCTGAGAAACTGATGATGATCCCTGTGTATCGGAATATGTAGAGCATCCTTTAAATCCACGGTAGTCATAAATTGACCCTCCTGGATCATAGGTAGGATGGTTCGAATAGTCTCCATCTTGAAGGATGGGACCCTGAGAAATTTGTTTAGGATCTTGAGATCCAAGATTGGTCTGAAAGTTCCCTCTTTCTTGAGAACTATAAACAGATTTGAATAGAAGCCCTGCCCCTGTTCCTCCTTTGGAACTGGGTGGATCACTCCCATAACTAGTAGGTCTTGAACGCAATGTAAGAATGCCTCTCTTTATCTGGTTTGCAGATAATTGTGAGAGATGAAATCTCCCCTTTGGAGATGAAGCTTTGAAATCCAGAAGATAACCCTGGGAAACAATCTCCAGAGCCCAGGGATCCTGGACGTCTCTTGCCCAAGCCCAAGAGAGAAAGTCTGCCCCCCACTAGATCCGGTCCCAGATCGGGGGCTACTCCTTCATGCTGTCTTAGAGGCAGCAGCAGACTTTTTGGCCTGTTTCCCCTTGTTCCAAGCCTGGTTAAGTCTGCAGACTGGCTTGGACTGGGCAAAATTTCCCTCTTGTTTTGTAGAAGAAGAAGATGAAGCTGCGCCACTCTTGAAGTTTCGAAAGGAACGAAAATTAGTCTGTTTGGTCCTTAACTTGTTGGACCTATCCTGGGGAAGGGCGTGGCCTTTTCCTCCAGTAATATCAGAAATGATCTCCTTCAGTCCAGGCCCAAATAGGGTCTGCCCTTTGAAGGGGATCTTGAGAAGTTTAGACTTTGAAGTGACATCAGCTGACCAGGATTTAAGCCATAGCGCCCTACGTGCCTGAAGGGCAAAACCTGAATTTTTAGCCGTTAGCTTGGTTAAATGAAAAACGGCGTCAGAAATAAATGAATTGGCTAACTTAAGAGCTTTAAGCCTGTCAAGGATATCATCCAACAGGGTCTCTACCTGTAAAGTCTCCTCCAGAGACTCGAACCAGAAAGCCGCTGCAGCAGTGACTGGGGCAATGCATGCAAGAGGCTGGAGAATAAAACCTTGTTGTATAAAGATTTTCTTAAGGAAACCCTCTAATTTCTTATCCATAGGATCTAGGAAAGCACAACTGTCCCCGACAGGAATAGTTGTACGCTTAGCTAGGGTAGAGACTGCTCCCACCACCTTAGGGACCATCTGCCACAAGTCCCGTGTAGCGGCATCTATAGGAAACATCTTTTTAAAAGCAGGAGGGGGAGAGAACGGCACACCTGGTCTATTCCATTCCTTAGTAATAATTTCTGAAAACCTCTTATGGATTGGAAAACATCAGTGTTAACAAGCACTGCAAAGTATTTGTCCATTTTACACAATTTCTCTGGGACTACAATGGTGTCACAGTCATCCAGAGTCGCTAAAACCTCCCTGAGCAACACGCGGAGGAGTTCAAGCTTAAATTTAAATGCTGTCATTTCAGAGTCAGACTGAAGTAACGCCTTCCCTGAATCAGAGAAGTCACCCACAGATAGAAGCTCTCCTGCTTCAACTTCTGCACATTGTGAGGGTATATCAGACATAGCTACTAAAGCGTCAGAGAGCTCTGTATTTGTTCTAGCCCCAGAGCTGTCTCGCTTTCCTTGTAACCCTGGCAGTTTGGACAATACCTCTGTAAGGGTATGATTCATAACTGCCGCCATGTCTTGTAAAGTAAACGCATTGGACGCGCTAGATGTACTTGGCGTCCCTTGAGCGGGAGTTATAGGTTCTGACACGTGGGGAGAGCTAGATGGCATAACCTCCCTTTTGTCAGTCTCGGACACCTCAGGTGATAAATCTTTAAAAGCCATAATATGGTCTTTATAACTTATAGAAAGATTCTGCAGCGCTAAAAGGTCAGTGCATTTGGTACACATTCTAAGAGGGGGTTCCACAATGGCTTCAAAACATAATGAACAAGGAGTTTCCTCTATGTCAGACATGTTTTTTTTAATATAATTCTTTTATTGAGGTTGTGCGAAATAATACAAATTATGTAGAATAACATAAGTCAAGCTAAAAACAATTCACAATATAGGCGATACAATACAGAAGACTGGAACCTCTTTTACTTTTTAACATGGCCTAAAAAGAGCATATTTCCTCACTTGTCATTGAAGGCAGCTCTCGTGCCGCACAAAACGGCTACCGAGGAAAATGATTAGATTGAATGAATATGTTTAGACCTATGAGCGTAAATTAGGATGATAATTAACATACCAAGTGATAACCACAATGGAGGGATTATTCCCAAATGGAAATAACATGATGAAGCAAACAATCAAAGGCTCTTCTAAGAAGTTATGAGGAACAGTCCTGCTGAAGAATAGGTAGTAATTAGAGCCATCTCTGTGGTAGTGGGTAAAAAGGAGTGCCAGGGAGGCATTTATGGTGTGGCATGGGCAAGATAAGCCACATAGTTAATCCCCCTGAATTAGGAGGCATATTACATATTATGGGGGGGAGGTGGTAGGTTGTATACTATTAGTAAGTATATAGCACAGGAGGCTTTTGAATTATAAGATATTAGCTATGCATAAGTAGATAGGGCAACCCTCAAGGGCTTATGCTGTGTGGTGGTAGTCAAAGATTTGATGGTTACTATGGGAGCGTCATTCTAGTAGTATGAGGCATATAATATGGGCGTAATTAAACATACGCCTTCTTTTTTTGGCTTGTTAAGGAGACAGAAGGTCTCAGAACAGATTTAATTTTGTACGATTAAATATGTACGAAATATAACATAGATAGCCTGACTAAGGCCTTGCCGCAAAGTACATTATAAACATTGCTTGGACAATTTGGTGTGCGCTGCGGTACAAGGCTGTGGCTGCAATATTTCCCCTGAGCTATCCATTTGTGGAATATAGGCGTCACGCCGCCCCGGCCGCAGGCAGCCGCGCGCCATGTCTAATAGTTACACTGAAGCTCTAGGGACATATGTAAAGGTCAATGCTGAACTCTGCAGCTTGGAGATAAATAGGGAGATGATAGTTTTTAGCTGTACTTTAGTAAGTGTGATGAACCAAAGTTTAAAACAGTGACTAGACATACATTCTTGATAGTTCAACTTGTGTTAGCTTATTCACTATTGATAACAGGTAACATGTAAGAAAACAGATATACCTTGCGCATCTCTAAAGGTAATACAAATAGGTTAAGTAGGAGCTATCCAGCATATTACACTTTAGGTGATAGTTTGTTAGCATAGTATAATATAAGATAATGTAGATGACTATTCAGATTCAAAAGTCATGCCCAACAAAACAATATAGAGTTAAGCACAGGTAGTAGGTTTTGAGTAACAATTAGTCAGCATAACATAATGTAGATTGGTGTAGATGGGTACTTAGGGTCACTAGTCATAATCTACAAACAATATAAAGTTAAGCTCAAATTTTACCAATAATAACAGTGTGGCCCTGAAGGGTGTTGATAGAGGGAACTGAATTGATTTATGAGGCTATATATCAACTAAACTAATAAAAACAATGAAAAGGGTAACCAATCATATCACCAAAAACTAGGGGGCAAAAGCCATGCAGGTATTATGGGGGAGCAGGCAGATCTACGAGGAGCCAGTAAATGTATAATGGCCTGCCATCCCCTATGTTACCAAAGCCCTCAACTTAGGAACTGACTAACATTCTGCAAACATAACCCTTCAGTGTTAGAGGATCAAACTTGAGTGTTCCGTTTATATCGAGATTAGAAGACTGCTCTTATCTGCCATTTCACTGGTTATAATCCATTAATATGAAGTGTCCGCTATCCCGCATGGCCTCTCTGAGCAGTCCTGCAGTCTAGGTGAGATAGAGAGCGGAGGAGCGGTGCGCTAGAAAGAAGTTATTTACCCAACTCCAGTCCGCAAGATGGAAGGCAGATCCGAATCTCGCTGCAATACACGGCTCCCGGCATCGCCCTCCACCCCGCCGGGCGCCGCATACAGAATCTTTCCCGGGGCCCGACGAGAAAACCACTTGCTTCTGCCGGTACTTCGGAATTCTCCTAGGGTCGTGTTATGTGTAAGATCGAGCGCTCCTGTCTCTACACCCCGGAGCGTCTTTATGCCCAGGCTCGTTATAAAAACACTATGAGTGACCGGGAAACAGAGTCAATGGCGCCAAGGCTCTTTATACTCGCCTAGAAGCCCCGGTTGTCTTTGTCTTCCAGGACATCCGTGCAGGCAAAGTCCTCTGTTATGAGGTACTGTAGATCCAAGCTGGTATCTGGAAGTTCAGTAATGATCTCCAAAGCTTCACGACAGGTCCCGAGCTCAGCCGATGCAAAACTTGAGATATGCGGGGAATGCCGGGGGCCCAAAGCATTCCCCCAGGCAGTGCCCGCCTCGTCTAGGCTCAGGAACATCGCTGTCGGGATTTCGCCCCTCTCTTCCAAATCAGCATCTCCAACTAAAGCGGCAGCAAGCTTATTATGGTGGTGGGTAAGGAGCTTGTTGATCTCATTAAGTAGCTGGCGGGCATCGGCCATAGTAACTGTGCACTCACGAGAGTGGCAAGATGGCCGTTGTCCTTATGAATGCGTAGTAGTTTTTTCAAGCTTGGCCCACAACAGGCAGTAGAATATCAAAGTTCAGTGACTCCCAGACTACAAATGAGAGATTGTAGAAAGCATCTCGCTATATTGTAGTGGAGGTTCCCTATGCATCAAAAAAGCTGATTTTAGGTCATTGTTAGTTGAATTTATGCAGGAGCTCTAAGAATCTGCGACCTCTCCCGTGCACTGCTGGCTCCGCCCCCATGTCAGACATGTTTAACAGACTAGTAATGAGACCAGCAAGCTTGGAAAACTTTAATAAATGTGAAAAAAGCAATAATAAAAAACGGTACTGTGCCTTTAAGAGAAAAAAACTACCACATAAACTGCAAAACAGTGATAAAAAGTAGTAAACTCTACAAAATGTTTACAGTGTGTATAAGGGACTAAAGCAGCATTGCACCCACTTGCAAATGGATGATTAACCCCTCAGGCCCAAAAACGAATTAGAAAAACATTAAACCTGTTAACAAACAGTCAAACACACTGCCACAGCTCTGCTGTGGCTCCTACCTGCCCTTAAAAACGATTTTTGCAGGAACAAAACCCTCTATAGAGGTCCTAAAAGCCAGAGGACTCCTTCAGGGAAGCTGGATGGCTCAGACTGGAAACGAAAATAGGCCCCTCCCACCATGCACTCAAAGTCAGAGGGCCTTAAAAAAGTACTCCTAGGAGTAATCTAACAAGCCATGTGGAAACTAGGCCCCAAATAAAGATTTATCACCCTCAGAGAAAAAACATTTTTATTTATAAATCATGCAAACGTTTTTACACTAAGTAATATAGGTATTAACATGAATATTATCCCTTTTTGCAAGCATGATCCCAGTTGTTGTTAAATCACTGTATCAGGCTTACCTTAAATATACCAGGCACTGTCAGCATTTTCTAGACCTTATCTCTCTAGAAAAAAATATACTGAACATACCTCAAAGCAGGCAATCTGCAAACCGTCCCCCCAACTGAAGTTTTCTTTCCATACTCTTCAGTTATGTGTGAGAACAGCAATGGACCTTAGTTACAAACCGCTAAGATCATCAAACCTCCAGGCAGAAGTCTTCTTCCAATTTCTGCCTGAGAGTAAAAACAGTACAACGCCGGTACCGTTTAAAAATAACAAACTTTTGATTGAAGGTAAAACTACACTGAGTCACCACATCTCTCTTGATACTTCCTTTCTTGTCGAGAGCTGCAAGAGAATGACTGGGGGTGGCAGTTACAGGAGGAGCTATATAGACAGCTCTGCTGTGGGTGTCCTCTTGCAGCTTCCTGTTGGGAAGGAGAATATCCCACAAGTAATGGATGAACCCATGGACTGGATACACCTTTACAAGAGAAATGTGTGTTTAAGCCCCTAGGGTATACTGTGTCAAGCTCAGAGATCCACTTCGCCTCATTTTGTAATAAGAACCTCTTCCTATCACCCCCTCTCTTCAGTGGTGGGATATGGTCTGTAGGGCAGCATCTCAGGCTTGACAAAGGGTGCCCACGGTCAAGGAAATGTTTTGCAACAGGCTGGTCCGATTCACCCTTCTCTATCGCTAATCTGATGCTGGAACTGTGTACGGCCATCCTTTCTTTGAGCATGTACTCAGTCTTTCCAATGTAAACATCCACACACTGGCATTTAATAAGATAAACCACGTATCATATGGCCTGTTGCAAAACATTTCCTTGACCGTGGGCACTCTGTGTCAAGTCTGAAATGCTGCCCTATAGACCATATCCCACCACTGAAGAGAGGGGGTTATAGAAAGAGGTTCTTATTACAAAGAGAGGCGAAGTGGATCTCCAAGCTTGACACAGTATACCCTAGCGGCTTAAACACATATTGTCACTATCTAGCTTTCTTTGAAATATAGATAAGAGTATTCTTTCTTAATGTTTAACCATAACTTAACATCAGTATCGTCATGTACAAGATGGTTGTTTAATGTAAATAGTGATGTATAGAAGTTTTGTATATTATACTATGCACTTAGTCTCATTACATTTTATCTCTTCCAGCAAGAAAAATGAAGGAGTCAATCACAGGAAGTTTACCTGATAATGCAAACATTTTTTTTGCAGCACATATTGTTTCCACTAGATGGCAGAGATGTGATGCACCTGAGACAACTTACACCTAGGTTGCACCTGATATGTGGGCGGGGTATAATTATTGTTTAAGGTATAAATGTTTGCACATTAAGTCTGTAGGTTATCTTGACAAAGGCCCAAGTTGGGGACAAAACGTTGACAATAAATGTTTTTGAAAAGAAAAGCAACATGAGTTGGAGTCATCTGTGAAATAATTTTAATTATGCTTACCTGATAATTTTCTTTTCTTCAAATGGAGAGAGTCCACAGCTGCATTCATTACTTTTGGGAAATAAGAACCTGGCAACAAGGAGGAGGCAAAGACACCCCAGCCAAAGGCTTAAATACTCCTCCCACTTCCCTCATCCCCCAGTTATTCTGCCGAGGAACAAGGAACAGTAGAAGAAATACCAGGGTGAAAAGGTGCCAGAAGAATAAAAAATAAGAGACGCCCCACAGAACAAATACGGGTGGGGAGCTGTGAACTCTTTCCATCTGAAGAAAAGAAAATTATCAGGTAAGCATAATTTATAAATGGAAAGATTGCACAGCTGCATTCATTACTTTTGGAAAACAATACCTAAGCTATAGAGGACACTGAATGCAAAAATGGGAGGGTACAATAGGCGGCCAATTTTGAGGGCACCAGGCCTGAAAAACCACACCCAAACAAACCAAGCTTCGTCGGAGCCGGGCAAAAAAAACTATAGTAGGAAAGCTTAACTAGATACCTCAAGCAAACTCACTGAAGCCAATACTTAACAGTACCAATATCCCCAAAAGGGAAAGAATAAGGGTAAGCCAAAGGGATATACGATAAAGGTAGACAACGCCCAACCCACAATGAGCAATTGGGCATCATCAAGGAGAAGAAACATCTCCCAAACATTGTGCAACAGCACCGAAAAAGACAGCTGAAGACAAAGTCCTCAAAACGTCAGAACTCAGAGACTGAGCAAACAGAAATAACAAGTAGCAAACTCAGAAAATAAACATCTGAGTCCAGTAACACGCTGACATCCGTAGGAAGACACAGAGAAAACACTATTCGTAAGGAAGAAGCGGCCACAATCCAGGCCGCCAAGCCTACTCAAAGATCTCAAAGGGGGAAAGGCACAGAACCTCTAAAAAAGAAGGTCCACTATCACCCCCAAGACCTGAGGATGAACAAGAGATCTCAGATCCTACACCTAGCAGGACCAGCCCAAGCAACGACAGATCTGAACGCAAGGGAACCAAAAGGAACCCCAAGACCAGCCCCCAAAAGGGCGGAAGAATGGACACAGCCACTTCAACCAAGAGACAATCGAGCAGGCGTTAGACCTAAGGAGACTAAGGAATACCAATTGCTGTAAGCAATTGAAAGAGTGTACTTACATAGCACTCAACAGCACTGGTTATACACTAGCTGAATACCATAGGTAAAGAAGCCCATAGAAGGCAAGTTTAAAACTTAACTTTTAATAACTATGTTAAAAAATAAATTCTAAAAGATTCAGTCAGTGTGACAGAGAACGAAGGTGATTTAAAGGGGGGATGATACCTCCCAAATCACAATGTATATAGTATAAAGACCCCTGTATGATCTCCTTAAATTATGCCCTTGGTTGAAAGGGAGTAATACAAATGTACCGCCTTATTCAATTGATTGGGGTGTATGTCACTATCACAATGAGATCACCCCTATTGTTACTCTTTATCTGAGTCCGGGGGTATCTGAGTTAGTATCACACCTTCAAATAAATTATATGGTACAATTGCCTTTAGGAGATGTGAGTTGAAAAAATTTAATTGTCAATTGTTCTGTACCTGGATTGAATGAATACTCCTATTGTTTACCTATCGGTTAATAATTCCTTGTAAGGTTCAATACAAATTGTCCTCACATTTATCTAAAAATCACTCAGTGTACTGGCATTGTTTTGATTCTTTAATAGATTGTAATGATGATACTGTTACAATATCACGTACTTGTAGTATCAATTCTGTTTTTTATCATCCAGTCAGATAATAAAGCTGCCAGGGATGTGTTGGATCTTAAAGTACCCTCACTGTTACAATAAATTTACATAATATTGGGGTGAACCACCTGAAAGATAATGTAATTCACTGGAGTAAGGTAATTGAATAGATCCTGATAATAGTTCTGATTTATTACCCTAATTGTATTATACTCCTCTGCGTATTGAACACTGTTGTTGTATTTTTTATCACTATGTAATGGATATGAATGGTGTAGCGGAGCCTAAATTGTAATTTAATAGTCCTAGCTGTCCGATGTTTCCCTTATCGTTGGGAAACAATCTTAGCTGCACCCACAATAGATATTCCTATTGGTATAAGTTTCCGGATTCCGCTTATTGTATCCCTCTTAGAAATACACCACAATTGGTAACCCCGTAACTATTCAGTAATGTATTGTTTAATGTTGAGATGTAATAATATTGAGGGATGCTTGGTGTAACATACTTTGATATAGCAATACTTCAGAGACACTTGCACGTTGGATGGATACCAATCTAAGTTGGTTTATTGTTGGGAGGTCAAAATATAATTTACAGAGGGGCTGTATATATCTGGGGACCGCTATTCCTATATAACCAGTAGTGAACTCGTTCGGGTCAAATTTGTTTTATATGCCGGGTTATTTGGTCTTACCCATTAAGATGGCAATTTGAATAATACCCAAACTGAAAAGTACACAGGTTATCTCATGTATGTAATTCTACAGATCTCTTAGACTTAGTATTAAAAGTCAGTCCCGCGATTTGTGTTGTTTCCACTGTTAGATTGTTTGCATTGTTATTATTATTAGCACCGTGATATCGCTGGGAGAGACAAAAATATATATCTTAGAATACTTCTAATTCGTTCCCTAAACTTGTGATCCCGCTATTGCCCTCTATTTGTGACTGACAGCATCGCTATTTGGTATATATAGGAGGGAGCTGATCTCCCCTCTTCTAGTAGTTCAATTTAAAGTATGAGCGGAACCGTTGGACCTAAGGAGATCTAGCAATGCCACCCGACTAAGTCTCAATGCGGAGCCAGCAGCTCCCCAGATGGATAGGAACAACTCAAAGAGCATACCAATCCCCAAACCAGATACAAATCTGTTCCAACCTCCAGAACACAAGAGAGGCCCCTAAAAAAGGGAACCACACCTCCGTAAGGAGGACAACGAACCCCCTGAAGAGAAGAGCGTTGATAAACACCTGCCCATAAGACAGGAAGTCGTAGGAAGAACCGAGAGGACACAAGGCCACGTCACTGACATACACGGAAGAACCCCTTAAAACACCATCATGCTAGCACACATACCAGGCACAAAAGTGACAGCTGAGCAACCGCAAACCTTCCGTTTGCTAAGCAGAGAAGCCCACCATCAGGTCACGTTAGTTGGCTGTCCCAAGGGAACCGTATCATCCGGCACAAAACAAGCCGAAAGGAGCCACGGCTCTCAGTAAATCTGGCCAAGTTGTAAAACAGAACAGCCAGAACAAGGGCTAAGTTCAAGTACCCCGTAAACTGGAACCCCTGGCCAGTCCTAGGATCATAAGGTCCGGTAACATCCCACAGCGGGATCGACAACCGGAAGATCAGGACAAGAAGCCCGGGCCACACAAATTATTAGATTAAACAATCTTCCAGGAACATAAATCCCTCGTCTGATATAAAAAAACAGACATCCCAGGGAAAAAAATCCAGAATAACCCGGATAACAAGAGCAAGAAATCCCTTGCAAGTCCCGCCCCAAAGGGAAGAGACCACCCCTTGCAGGAGCCCAAGAGTCCAAAGAGCCAGGGCCATAAAAGAACACAAGAGCTAACAGGCGTCCAAGCAACATTAACCTGACTGTGGAGGAGACTGATAAGTCCCATAACCGAAAAGGATAAAGTCCCCAAATAGCTCAAAAATGTGTCTGAGTAAAACACGAAGGCGAACCAGCCTGTAACGAAAAGCCCAACATTTCGGAACAGTTACACCCGCAGGGAACTGCGCATGCCCTCCAGTGGCCGAGAGATCTGGGGCAATCGGGCACGAGCACAATCGCAAATAAACATCTGGACTTTGAATACGAGCAAGCGCCAAAAGCATGTAAAAGCGAAAACGTGCCACAACCTCCGGGGGGAACAATCCACCCTCCGAGGAGGAAAACTAATAACCTGGGTTACCCGCATGTGTATTAGTACTAGGGAGCGGTAGGGAACTTGCATAGCACCGGTATTACGAGTTTGCCTGGGAGGCCAAAAAGTGAGCGGTACACTCTAAAACCACAAGATCTGGAACGCCATATAAAGTCAGTAGTTATGAGTTTTACGTTACAAATCTGTAACGTAAAACTCATAACTAAAGTGTTACAAAGTACACTAAACACCCATAAACTACCTATTAACTCCATAAACCGAGGCCCTCCCGCATCGCAAACACTAAAATAAAATTATTAACCCTTAATCTGTCGTCCCAGACATCGCCACCACTTAATAAACCTACTAACCCCTATTCCACCCCTCCCCAAAATCGTCGCCACTATAATAAACCTATTAACCCATAAACCGCCGCCCTCCTGCATCGCAAACACTAAAATAAAATTATTATAAATTATTTATTAAAATAAATCTAAATAAACCTTACAATTATATAAATATAAATATTATATACTAAATAATTCCTATTTAAAACTAAATACATACTTACCTGCAAAAAAAAAAAAAAAAAAAAACCTAAGCTAGCTACAATATAACTAATAGTTATATTGTAGCTAGCTTAGGTTTTATTTTTATTTCACAGCTAAGTTTGTATTTATTTTAACTAGGTAGACTAGTTAGTAAATTAACTATTTGCTAACTACCTAGTTAAAATAAATACAAAGTTACCTGTAAAATAAAACCTGACCTACCTTACACTAAATACCAACATTACAATAAAATGAAATACATTAAATTAATAAAATACAATTTACTAAATTACAAAAAAAATAAACACTAAATAAAAAATAAATAAAACGAAATTATCAAAAATAGAAACGAATTACTCCTAATCTAATAGCCCTATTCAAATAAAAAAGCCCCACCCCCCAAAATTAAAAAAAACCCTAGCCTACACTAAACTGCCAATGGCCCTTTAAAGGGCCTTTTGCGGGGCATTGCCCCAAAGATAACAGCTCTTTTACCTGTAAAAAAAAATACAAACACCCCCCCCCAGTAAAACCCACCACAAACCCAACCAAACCCTAAATAAACCTAAGCTAAACATTGCCCGGAAAAGGACTTCGCCAGGTGGATGAAGATCGAAGAGGCCTCATGGATGAAGACTTCTTGCAGCTTGGATGAAGACTTCGCCGGCTGGGTGAGGGTGGATGTCCGGACTTCAATAACTGTAAGTGGATCGTCGGGGGTTAGGTTTTTTTTTTTAAGGGTTTATAGGGTGGGTTTTTTTTAGGTTAGGGTTTTGGGCAATGTAAAAGAGCTAAATGCCCTTTTAAGAGCAATGCCCATCCAAATGCCCTTTTCAGGGCAATGTTTAGATAGGTTTTTATTTGGGGTTTGGTGTTTAGGTTTTACTGTTGGGAGGTGTTTGTATTTTGTATTACAGCTAAAAGAGCTGATTTCTTTGGGGCAATGACCAGCAAAAGGCCTTTTTAAGGGCCATTGGCAGTTTAGTGTAGGCTAGGTTTTTTTTTTTTTTTCGCGGGGCTTTTTTATTCTGATAGGGCTATTAGATTAGGAGTAATTTGTTTTTATTTTTGATAATGTGTTTTTTTTTATTTTTTGTAACTTAGTGTTTATTTTTTTTGTAAGTTAGAATTTTTTTTTTTAATAATTTAATTTATTTTATTGTAATGTTAGTTTTTAGTGTAAGGTAGCTTAGGTTTTATTTTACAGGTAACTTTGTATTTATTTTAACTAGGTAGCTAGTAAATAGTTAAATATTTTCTAACTAGTCTACCTAGTTAAAATAAATACAAACTTACCTGTGAAATAAAAATAAAACCTAAGATAGCTACAATATAACTATTAGTTATATTCTAGCTAGCTTAGGTTTTTTTTTTTTTACAGGTAAGTATGTATTTAGTTTTAAATAATTTTATTTAGTTAATAATTGTAAGGTTTATTTAGATTTATTTTAATTATATTTAAGTTAGGGGGTGTTAGGGTTAGACTTTGACTTACGTTAGGGGTTAACAACTTTAGTATAGTGGTGGCGACATTGGGGGCAGCAGATTAGGAGTTAATAACTAATGTAGGTGACGGTGATGTTAGGGGCAGCAGATTAGGGTTTAATAACTTATGTAGGTGGCGGCGATATCGGGGACGGCATATTAGGGGTTAATAACTAATGTAGGTGGTGGCCAATGTTAGGGGCAGCAGATTAGAGGTGTTTAGACTTGGGGTTTATGTTAGGGTGTTGGGTTTAAACTTAACTTTTTCTTTTCTTTATAGACATCAATGGGCTGCTTTACAGAGCTTTTGTTTCCGCAATCGCAGGTGTTAGGCTTTTTTTTGCCGGCTCTCCCCATTGATGTCTATGGGGAAATCATGCACGAGCACGTCAAAGCAGCACTTGAATTCGGTGCGGCATGGAGCTCAATGCCACCATATCGCCCGCACAAGCCTGCTTTTTCAAACCCTGAATACCAGCGCTATAGGGAGGTGAAATGACGTCACTTTTGTGGCAGTCGTTAATTTCCCTATAGCGCTAAAAACTCGTAATCTAGCTGTTAGAGAGGAACTGGGCTTCAATATGGTTAGAAGTTCCTTTCACAGAAGAAATCAAGCACATCATGCTTCACCACCTCCTAAGGAGGTAAAGTTTGTAAAACTGAGGTATGAGTGAGGTGGGAGGTGTATTTATAGGCATTTGAGGTTTGGGAAACTTTGCCCCCTCCTGGTAGGAATGTATATCCCATACGTCACTAGCTCATGGACTCTTGCCACCTATATGAAAGAAAGACAAGTCATTGTGACAGATTATAGAGGGTTTATGAAAGATTTCCCATGAGGTGAAACAAATAATCATAAACCATACCCCAAATACATCCCTCTGACAAGCACTGTTCTCTGAGGCAAATCCAGGACTCAATATATACTGAATACCCCTTTCTTTGAAGAATCAAACGCACATCTTCATTCTTCAACCACCTCCAGCGGAAGCAAAGTAAAGACTGAGGTATGTGTGAGGTGGGAGGGATCTTATAGAGCTCTGGGGTTTGGAACTCTTTGCCTCCTCCTAGTGGCAGAAAAGGGTAATTCCCATGAGTAATTAATCATGGGCTCTCACCACCTCATTTTGCTGCATCATTCCAACCTGCAGCATGTTACACTGATTTTTTTTTTTTTTTTTTTAAATAACAAGATCTGGATGCCTGAGCTTCAGCTGGTAAACCAATCAGGAGGGGTGGTTGCATGACCCCACACAAATCAATCACAGCATTAAACACAGAGTTAGCTAGATTCATAAATGCATTGTAATTTTTGGACTAGAATGTCTTAATTACATTTTAAGTCACCTCACTGAAAAAACTATTCATAGTAAAAAGGTAACCTAAACATAAAAATCAATGATAACAAAAATGTACTAACCACAGGATCTGTTGGATGAAACATATTAAACAAACGATTACAAATATCTTTAGGCAAAATGTGATCTTGACTTCCACTGTTTTCTGGACGGATGCCACGCAATGCCAAAAAGACTGCCAAAGGTGATCCCATACAGAAGAAATTTTCAACCTAAAAGGATATGCATAAATGTTGAAAATATAATTTAAAAAGCAATCTTGCCATAATCACAGGTATAAACACTATGTATATTTTGTGATGATACAGAAAATAGAAAAATAAATTCATCCCTGATAAGTCAAAGAGGCATGATTTCTTAAGTATTATAAAGATATTGTGCAATGTCTAGTAATGCAAGGTTTAACAGGAAACCACCATGGCACCTTCAATGGGGCCTGATGCCTTTGTCAGCCTTGAAGCCACTGTCATAATGGCTGTTTTAAGAGCCTAGTTGTACTAAGAGACAACAATTGCAGGTGGACTAACATATTTCCTCTACATCTTATTTGGGGACTATAATTCCCAGCATGCCAGAGAGCTGTATATCAACGCAAAGGGACTTTTAAAGATATACAGCAACATAATCTATTGCCGTGTCCCTAAAGTGCTAGAGTATCAAGGAACCAGAGTTGTGTTTCTATACTGGGGACTGATTGTGCCACTGAATTGTTGTGTTTAGGTTATAACAAATTTTGTTTCTCCTTGTGTGTGTATGCAATGGTTCAAGTGAATCTGTCTCTATGCATTTGCATCCAAACCACAAAGTTATTTGGTCTCTGGGTTATAGAATAGCTTACTATTCCAATTTAAATGTACTATTCTAAACTAAGAAATTATCTGATATTAAAAGAACAAAAAAAATCTTTACACTGACTAGGAAGCAAATTATGAATGAATTACAAATAAAAAAAATGAAGCTCGAAAACAAACACAGAGAATATCAGCAATATGAGAATGTCGAAGAAAATGTACTCACTTTAAATTTTAAGGCAGGAGTGCTAGCGTGTGAGGTTGCCAATCCATGCAGTCTGTCTTCTAACTCTTTTAATCTACAAAGTGAAAACAGCTTATTACTTAAAGGACCACCAAACACAATAGAATAACACAATCAGTAAATGCATAATAAAAAGCCTGTGCAAAAGCAATTAGTTTGAATTTCAAATGTAGATTTCTGATACATTTTAAAGTTAGTTATATTTTCCCTCCCACTGCATCATGTGATAGCCATAAGCCAATCACAAAATGCATATACGTATTTTCTGTGAATCTTACACATGCTGAGTAGGAGCTGGTGCCTCAGAAACTGTGTATGTAAAAAGATTTAGATAATGAAAGCGATTTAGAAAGTTGTTTTAAATTGTGTGCTCCATCTGAATAATGGAAGTTTAATTTTGACTTGAGTGTCCCTTTAAGATTTGTCATTTTATGGTATACATAAATATAAAACTAATTACTATAATCTGGAGTTGAAACAACTTTATTCAAAAGAGTCAGGAAGGGATAAAAAAAAAAGAAGAAAGAAAATGTATGCTTACCTGATAAATGTATTTCTTTCCGGATATGGCGAGTCCACGGCTTGAGTAATTACTGTTGGGAATATCACTCCTGGCCCAAAGAGCACCACAGTTAAACTGCTAAGTATCACTCCCTTACCCACAACCCCCAGTCATTCGACCGAAGGGAAATGGAGAAAAAGGAGTAACACAAGGTGTAGAGGTGCCTGAGGATATAGTCAAAAGAACAACGGTCTTAAAATATCCGGAAATAAATAAGTTTATCAGGTAAGCATACATTTTGTTTTTCTTTCCTAAGATATGGTGAGTCCACGGCTTGAGTAATTACTGTTGGGAACCAATACCCAAGCTAGAGGACACAAATAAATAGGGAGGGACAAAACAGGCAGTCCAAAACAAAAGCCTCAGCCTAGGCAAAAGTATCAAATTTGTTAAATTTGGAAAAAGTATGTAGAGAAGACCAAATTGCAGCCTTGCAAATTTTTTCCACAGAAGCTTCATTTTTGAAAGCCCAAGAAGAGGCAACAGCTCTTGTGGACTGAGCCGTAATTCTCTTAGGAGACTGCTGCCCAGCACTCTCATAAGCCAAAGGAATTATACTTCGTAAACCAAAAAGAAAGTAGTAGCAGTAGCTTTCTGACCTTTACGTTTCCCAGAGAAACAGACAAAGAGGGCAGAGGACTGTCGAAAATACTTAGTCGTCTGCAAGTAGAATTTAAGAGCACGTACAATATGCAAATTGTGTAACAAACGTTATTTGGAAGAAGGAGGATTAGGACATGGAGAGGGAACAACAATTTCCTAAATGATGTTTCAATTAGAAACAACCTTAGAAAGGAAACCTAACTTAGTACGAAGAACCGCCTTATAGGCATGAAAAATAAGATAAGGGGAAATCAAACTGCAGAGCTGAAAGTTCCGAGACACTTCGAGCAGAAGAGATAGCAACAAGAAACAAAACATTCCAAGATAACTTAATGTCTATGGAATGCAACGGCTCAAATAGAGCCAGCTGTAAAAACTTTAAGAACAAAGATTAAGGCTCCAAGGAGGTGCAACAGACTTAAAGACAGGCCTGATTTTGACCAAGGCCTGACAAAAAGATTGCACATCTGGCACATCCGCCAAACATTTATGTAGTAAAACTGATAAAGCAGAAATCTGACCCTTCAGGGTACTGACTGAAAATTCCTTCTCCAGGCCTTCCTGAAGAAAATATAAAATTCTAGGAATTCTAATTCTACTCCAAGAGTAGCCCTTGGATTTAAACCAATAAAAATATTTACTAGTAACAGGCTTGCCAGTCTGAATCATGGTCTCAATGACTGACTCAGAAAAATTACGATTAGACAGAATTAAGCGTTCAATCTCCAAGCAGTCAGCTTCAAATAAATGAGATTTGGATGAAGGAAGTGACCCTGAATCAGGAGGTCCTTCCTCAGAGGTAGTCTCCAAGGTGGGAGAGATGATATCTCCACTAGGTCTGCAAACCAGATCCTGCGAGGCCACGCAGGGGCTATTAGAATCACTGACGCCCTCTCCTGTTTGATACGAGCAATGACTTGTGGAAGGAGAGCAAACGGAGGAAACAGGTATGCCAACCTGAAAACCCAAGGAACCACCAGTGCATCTATCAGAACGGCCTGCAGATCTCTTGACATTAAACCGTACCTTGGAAGCTTGGCAGTCTGACGGGTCACCATCAGATCTAACTCCGGCACCCCCCATTTGAGGACTAAGCTGGAAAACACTCCCCAGGATGAAAAGTCTGTCTGCTCAGAAAATCCGCTTCCCAGTTATCTACACCTGGAATGTGGATGGCAGATAGACAGCAATTGTGGGTCTCTGCCCACTGAAGAATCTGAGTAACCTCCTTCATGGCTAAGGAACTCCGAGTTCCTCCCTGGTGACTGAAGTAAGCCACAGAGGTTATGTTGTCTGACTGGAACTTGATAAACTGGGCTGAGGACAACTGAGGCCACGCCAGTAGAGCATTGTAAATCCCACTTAACTCCAAGATGTTGATCGGAAGAGCAGACTCCTCCCGAGTCCAAAGGCCCTGAAATTGTAACGAGTTCCAGACTGCTCCCCAGCCACGCAGGCTGGCGTCCGTGATCAAGATCACCCAAGAAAGTCTCCGAAAGCATGTGCCCTGAGACAGATATTCCTGAGAAATCTACTACGGAAGAGAATCCCTTGACGACTATTCTCTGAATTAGATCCGCATGGTTGCCATTCCATTGTCTAAGCATGCACAACTGGAGAGGTCTTAAATGAAATCGAGCTAAAGGAATGATGTCGATGGAAGCCACCATCAGACCGATAACCTCCATACATTGAGCCACTGAAGGTTGAGCAGTAGCCTGAAGAGAGAGGCAAGAGGAAATTTAGTTTTTCCTGACCTCTGTCAGAAAAATCATCAATAGAGAATCTATTATGGCCCCCAAGAACACTACTCTTGTAGCAGGGGAAAGGGAGCTTTTTTCCAGATTCACATTCCATCCGCGGGAACGAAGAAAAGACAACAATATCTCTGTGTGAGATTTTGCTTGTTGAAAAAATGGTGCCTGAACCAATGTCGTCCAGGTAGGGTGCCAGAGCAATTCTACGAGAACGGATCACTGGCAAAATAGCCCCCAGAACCTTTGAAAAAATTCTGGGAGCAATGGCTAGCCCAAATGGAAGGGCCATGAAATGGAAATGTTTGTCCAGAAAGGCAAATCTCAGGAATCTGTGATGGTCCCTGTAAATAGGAACATGAAGATATGCATCCTTTAGGTCTATGGTTGTCATGAATTGACCCTCTTGTACTAAAAGGAAGAATGGAGCGTATAGTCTCCATCTTAAAGGATGGAACTTTGAGAAACTTGTTTAGACACTTCAAGTCTAGAATAGGACGAAAAGTTCCCTCTTTTTTGGGAACCACAAATAAGTTGGAGTAGAACCCGAGACCCTGTTCCTGAACTGTAACTGTCACTCCCAGGGAGGAAAGATGTTGTATACATTCCAAGAACGCCTTTCTCTTCATCTGGTCTGCAGATAATCTTGACAGAAGGAATATGCCTCTGGGAGGAAAAGTCTTGAATTTTAATTTGAAACCCTGGGATACTAAGTCCACAGTCCAGGGATCTGGGACATCTTGTAGCCAGGCTTGAGAGAACTGAGAAAGTCTGCCCCCCACCTGATCTGATCTTGGATCAGGGGCAAACCCTTCATGCTGATTTGGAATCAGCTGCAGGTTTCTTTAATTGTTTCCCCTTGTTCCAAGACTGATTGGGTTTCCAAGAAGACTTGGATAGTTCCTGCTTGGAAGAAGAAGGCTTTCCTCTGAAGTTACGAAAGGAACAAAAATTACTCAGAAGTCCTTTAGGCCTATTCTTATCTTGAGGTAGAAAAGACCCTTTCCCACCCGTAATATCAGAGATAATTTCTGCCAAGCCGGGTCCAAACAAGGTTTTGAGAAAAACAAACAGGTCTTGCTGCTGCAGCTCCCTGAATGCTCTTAGCAAATGGAATGAGGAAGTGGAACAAACCACTGGGCTAATGCTGGAGGGGGTGCACGCTGCAGTGGCCAAACAAGTCAGCTAAAAAGCATCAAAAGAAAAAAAGATGCAGCTGCACTACAAAAGGCACCAGATAGAAGGCTGAAAAAAGTGGAAACTATTGAATTTTAAAATACAGATACATATCAGGAAACTCCTGACTAGTTTTTGTGCCACACCAGGCACTTAATCATAGGATATGTGATACTGCTCAGGCTCCATATTTAAAGGGACCCAATTAGCCTGTAATCAAAACTTATTAAAAACATCTGACACAAGTAAAAAAAGCATATGTACAAGCTGCAGAGATATATTACACATTACTAAGAGCAAACAAAAACACAAGCACATTCAAAGGGATTCTAAACACAAGAGAAACTATACCCAAAATGACATTTGATAAAAAAATTACAAGGATATATTAATTAAACCCCCAACAGATGAAACATATATGGGACAAAAAAAGCTCTATTATTAAAGAAAAAATATAAATGAAATCAGAATCCAAAATTCAAACTAAGTATTTTATATCATTACATGCAATGTTAGCCTATTATAGAAAAAAAGAATAAGAGAATAAATAATGAAATAAATAATAAATTTAATAATTCATAAGTATGTCAATTAATTTTTGAAAGGTTTTGTCCTTGTAAGGAATCGCTAGAAGCTTGACTTTAGAGGAAACGTCCACAGACCAGGATTTCAACCATAACGCCCTGCGGGCTAGTACAGCAAAACTAGAAGTTTTAGCTCCTAGTCTAAGAACCTGTAAAATGGCATCTGCAATAAAGGAATTGGCCAACTTAAGAGCTTTAATCCTATCCTGAATTTCATCCAAGGAAGTCTCTACTTGAAGAGAATCAGACAAGGCGTCAAACCAATAAGATGCTGCACTAACTAGTCAAGGTGGCAATACACACTGCAGGTTGCCCTTGGAGACCTTGATAAACATAAATATTTTTCAAATAAACCTCCAGCTTCTTGTCCATCGGATCCTTAAAAGAGCAGTAGTTATCCTCAATAGGAATAGTGGTTCTCTTAGCCAGAGTGGAAATGGCCCCTTCAACTTTGGGTACAGTATACCAAGGTCTTTAATGGAGTCTTCGACAGGAAACATTTTCTTAAAAATGGGAGACTGGGAAAAACATAATTTATGTAAGAATTTACCTGATAAATTCATTTCTTTCATATTGGCAAGAGTCCATGAGCTAGTGATGTATGGGATATACAATCCTACCAGGAGGGGCAAAGTTTCCCAAACCTCAAAATGCCTATAAAATACACCCCTCACCACACCCACAATTCAGTTTAACGAATAGCCAAGTAGTGGGGTGATAAAGAAAGGAGTAAAAAGCATCAACAAAGGAATTTGTAAATAATTGTGCTTTATACAAAAAAATCATAACCACCATAAAAAGGGCGGGCCTCATGGACTCTTGCCAATATGAAAGAAATTAATTTATCAGGTAAATTCTTACATAAATTATGTTTTCTTTCATGTAATTGGCAAGAGTCCATGAGCTAGTGACATGTGATATCAATACCCAAGATGTGGAACTCCACGCAAGAGTCACTAGAGAGGGAGGGATAAAAATAAACAGCAGCTATTTTCCGCTGAAAAAATAATCCACAACCCAAAATATAAGTTTATTCTGTAAATGACAAGAAAAACTAAAAACATCAGCAGAAGAACCAAACTGAAAAAGCTGCCTGTCCAAGAAGACCAAGTTGCCGCTTTGCAAATCTGATCAACTGAAGCTTCATTCTTAAAAGCCCACGAAGTGGAGACTAATCTAGTAGAATGAGCTGTAATTATCTGAGGCGGGGCCTGACCCGACTCCAAATAAGCTTGATGAATCAAAAGCTTTAACCAAGAAGCCAAGGAAATAGAGGCCTTCTGACCTTTCCTAGGACCAGAAAATATAACAAATAGACTAGAAGTCTTCCTGAAATCTTTAGTAGCTTCAACATAATATTTCAAAGCTCTCACACCACATCCAAAGAATGTAAGGCTCTTTCCAAAGAATTCTTAGGATTAGGACACAAGGAAGGGACAACAATATCTCTACTAATGTTGTTAGAATTCACAACCTTAGGTAAAAATTTAAATGAGGTCCGCAAAACTACCTTATCCTGATGAAAAATCAGAAAAGTAGATTCACAAGAAAGAGCAGATAGCTCAGAAACTCTTCTGGCAGAAGAGATGGCCAAAAGGAACAACACTTTTCAAGAAAGTAGTTTAATGTCCAAAGAATGCATAGGCTCAAATGGAGGAGCCTGTAATGCCCTCAAAACCAAATTAAGACTCCAAGGAGGAGAGATTGATTTAATGACAGGCTTAATACGAACTAAAGCCTGTACAAAACAGTGAATATCAGGAAGTTTAGCAATCTTTCTGTGAAATAAAACAGAAAGAGCAGATATTTGTCCCTTCAAAGAACTTGCAGACAAACCCTTATCCAAACCATCCTGAAGAAACTGTAAAATTCTAGGAATTCTAAAAGAAAGCCAAGAGAATTTATGAGAACACCATGAAATGTAAGTCTTCCAAACTCGAGAATAAATCTTTTTAGAGACAGATTAATGAGCTTGTAACATAGTTTTAATCACTGAGTCAGAGAAACCTCTATGACTTAGCACTAGGCGTTCAATTTCCATCCTTCAAATTTAATTATTTGAGATCCTGATGGAAAAACGGACCTTGAGACAGTAGGTCCGGCCCTTAATTGAAGTGGCCAAGGTTGGCAACTGGACATCCGAACAAGATCCGCATACCAAAACCTTGGAAAGAAAGAGATAATAATCTAGACTTAGATGTCATATCAGCATACCAAGATTTAAGCCAAAAGCTCTTCTAGCTAAAATAGCTAATGACATGGATCTAACATCAATATATTATGATAATATCTGATAACATCTGATAATATTTGATATGATATCAAAAATAGCATCACAAATAAAATGATTAGCATGTTGCAGTAAACGAACAATGCTAGATAAGTCAGAATCCAATTCTTGTTGCGCTAAATTCTCCAACCAAAAAGTTGATGCACCTGCAACATCAGCCAAAGAAATTGCAGGCCTGAGAAGATGACCTAAATATAAATAAGCTTTCCTTACATAAGATTCAAGTTTCCAATCTAAAGGATCTTTAAAAGAAGTACTATCTTCCATAGGAATAGTGGTACGTTTAGCAAGAGTAGAAATAGCCCCATCAACTTTGGGGATCTTTTCCCAAAACTCCATTGAAATTTCTGGTAAAGGATACAATTTTTTAAACCCTGAAGAAGGAATAAAAGTAGTACCGGCTTACTCCATTCCTTAGAAATCATATCAGAAATAGCATCAGGAATAGGAAAAACCTGGAGTAACCACAGGAGGTTTAAAAGCAGAATTTAAACGTTTACTAGTTTTAATGTCAAGAGGACTAGCTTCCTCAATATCCAAAGTAATTAACACTTCTTTTAACAAAGAACGAATATACTCCATTTTAAATAAATAAGTAGATTTGTCGGTGTCAGTATCTGAGGAAGGATCTTCTGAATCAGATAGATCCTCATCAGAGGAGGATAATTCATTATGTTGTCGGTCATTTGAAATTTCATCAACTTTATGAGAATGTAACTATAGGCTCACTGCAAAGAGGTATACGCGTTATTGTAAAATGTGATTTTCAGATGACTGGGGACAATTTCTCAACATATTCTCATTATTCACATCAGAATGACTATACTATTTTCCTTTATTATTGTTGTCAATAGACATGTTATATTTTGTCAATACTAAAAAACGCAATAAAAGATTATTTAAAAAAAATAAAATAATTAAATATGGCTTGTTCTGGACCAGATTCGCACACATCAAAATCCAAGAATTCACACTTTTCATACTAGCAGAACGTAGTTCTTGTAGATATGGTACTGGACTTTTATGAGTACCTGTTTGGATGTCATGCAAAGCAAATATCACATAAAAACATAATTTATGTAAGAACTTACCTGATAAATTCATTTCTTTCATATTGGCAAGAGTCCATGAGCTAGTGACGTATAGGATATACAATCCTACCAGGAGGGGCAGAGTTTCCCAAACCTCAAAATGCCTATAAATACACCCCTCACCACACCCACAATTCAGTTTAACGAATAGCCAAGAAGTGGGGTGATAAAGATGGAGTAAAAAGCATCAGCAAAGGAATTTGGAAATAATTGTGCTTTATACAAAAAAATGACAACCACCATAAAAAGGGATGGGCCTCATGGACTCTTGCCAATAATAAAGAAATTAATTTATCAGGTAAGTTCTTACATAAATTATGTTTTCTTCATGTAATTGGCAAGAGTCCATAAGCTAGTGACGTATGGAATAGCAATACCCAAGATGTGGAACTCCACGCAAGAGTCACTAGAGAGGGAGGAATAAAAAATAAAAACAGCCATTTCCGCTGAAAAAAATTAATCCACAACCCAAATCATAAGTTTAGTCTCATAATTGAAACGAAAAAACTTAAATTAGAAGCAGCAGAATCAAACTGAAACAGCTGCCTGAAGGACTTTTCTACCAAAAACTGCTTCCGGAAGCAAATACATCAAAATGATAGAATTTAGTAAAAGTATGCAACGAAGACCAAGTTGCTGCTTAACAAATCTGATCAACTGAAGCTTCATTCTTAAAAGCCCAAGAAGTGGAAACTGATCTAGAAAAATGAGCTGTAATTCTCTGAGGCAGGGTTTTACCCAACTCCAAATAAGCTTGATGAATCAAAAGCTTTAACCATGAGGACAAAGAAATGGCAGAAGCCTTCTGACCTTTCCTGGAACCAGAAAAGATAACAAATAGACTAGAAGTCTTCCTGAAATCTTTAGTAGCTTCAACATAATATTTCAGAGCTCTCACCACATCCAAAGAATGTAAAGAGTTCTCCAAAGAATTCTTAGGATTAGGACACAAAGAAGGGACAACAATTTCTCTACTAATGTTGTTAGAATTCCCAACCTTAGGTAAGAATTTAAATGAAGTCTGCAAAACTGCCTTATTCTGATGAAAAATTAGAAAAGGAGATTCACAAGAGAGCAGATAATTCAGAAACAACACTTTCCAAGAAAGCAGTTTAATGTCCAAAGAATACAATTCTAGGAAGTCTAAAAGAATGCCAAGAAAATTTATGAGAAGAACACCATGAAATGTAAGTCTTCCAAACTCGATAATAAATCTTTCTAGAAACAGATTTACGAGCCTGTAACATAGTATTAATCACTGAATCAGAGAAACCTGTATGACTAAGCACTATGCGTTCAATTTCCATATCATCAAATTTAATAATTTGAATTCCTGATGGAAAAAAACGGACCTTGAGATAGAACTTCTGGCCTTAAGGGAAGTGGCCAAGGTTGGACAAGATACCAAAACCTGTGAGGCCATGCTGGAGCCACCAGCAGCACAAACGATTGCTCCATGATGATTTTTGAGATCACTCTTGGAAGAAGAACTAGAGGCGGGAAAATATAAGCAGGTTGATAACACCAAGGAAGTGTCAATGCATCCACTGCTTCAACCTGAGGATCCCTGGACCTGGAAAGGTACCTGGGAAGTTTCTTGTTTAGATGAGATGCCATCAGATTTATTTCTGTAAGCCCCCACATCTGAACAATTTGAGAAAACACATCTGGGTGGAGAGACCACTCTCCCTGATGTAAAGTCCGACGACTGAGATAATCCGCTTCCCAATTGTCTATACCTGGGATATGAACTGCAGAAATTAGACAAGAGCTGGATTCCGCCCAAATAAATATCCGGATACTTCTTTCAAAGCTTGAGGACTTTGAGTCCCACCCTGATGATTGACATATGCCACAGTTGTGACATTGTCTGTCTGAAAACAAATGAACGGTTCTCTCTTCAACAGAGGCCAAAACTGAAGAGCCCTGAGAATCGCACGGAGTTCCAGACCCGTTTGTGAGAGTTCCTGTGTATTACCTGGCTGCCAGACGTCCTTCCTGGTTCCTGATCCCTGGCTTGTTCCTGACTCAGCTGTTTTCCTTGTTCCTGATTCCGGCTCGTCTGAGTATTCGCTTTTGCTCCTGACTCGGCTCGTCTGACTACCAGCTCTGGTTTTGACTCCTGGCTTGTTATTTTACTTGTGGACTTTTTATTATTTTTTGCTATTAATAAAGGTGTGATTATCTTTGCACTTCTCGTCTCAGTCTGATTCCTGGCACCCTGACAGGGGCTGGCTTTGATCTCTTAAATGGCTTTGATTTATTCCAATTTGAATTGATAGAGAAAAAAGGCAAGAGGCATATAGGAATGGGGTTTAAAATAATGAAAATATTTGGCGGCAAGTATGACGCACAAACAGAGAATTTTTTTTGCCGCTAACAACATCCGGAAATTTAAGACGCAACCTTGCGAAAGGACTCAGCGTTGACAAAGACGCCGTAAATGACGAAATTGCGTCATCGAACGTAACTTCGTGCAAAAAAATACCGCAATATAGTTTGGCATTTTGCGCCCTCGCGAGCCTAATTCTACCCGCAAATTTAAAATAACAGTCAAATGAAAAAAGACTATACCCCAGGTAAGAAATACATTTCCCTAAAAAATGCATTTCCCAGATATGAAACTGACAGTCTGCAAAAGGAAATATACTGACACCTGAATAATGGCAAATATAAGTACAATACATATATTTAGAACTTTATATAAATACATAAAGTGCCAAACCATAGCTGAGAGTGTCTTAAGTAATGAAAATATACTTACCGAAAGACACCCATCCACATATAGCAGATAGCCAAACCAGTACTGAAACGGTTATCAGTAGAGGTAATGGAATATGAGAGCATATCGTCGATCTGCAAAGGGAGGTAGGAGATTAATCTCTACGACCGATAACAGAGAACCTATGAAATAGATCCCCGTGAGGAAAACCATTGCATTCAATAGGTGATACTCCCTTCACATCCCTCTGACATTCACTGTACTCTGAGAGGAATCGAGCTTCAAAATGCTGAGAAGCGCATATCAACGTAGAAATCTTAGCACAAACTTACATCACCACCTCCATAGGAGGCAAAGTTTGTAAAACTGAATTGTGGGTGTGGTGTGGTGAGGGGTGATTTTTTTGTATAAAGTACAATTATTTCCAAATTCCTTTGTTGATGCTTTTTACTCCTTTATCACTCCACTTCTTGGCTATTCATTAAACTGAATTGTGGGTGTGGTGAGGGGTGTATTTAAAGGCATTTTGAGGTTTGGGAAACTTTGCCCCTCCTGGTAGGATTGTATATCCCATACGTCACTAGCTCATGGACGCCAATTACATGAAAGAAATCTTGGATTTTCTGACCTCCGTCAGAAATATTTTCATCAAAACGGAATCTATTATGGTTCCCAAAAAGACTACCCTTGTAGATGGAATTAAGGAACTCTTTTCCAGATTCACCTTCCAACCGTGAGAGCGCAGGAAGGATACAAGCATCTCCGTGTGGGAGCTTGCTAGATGAAAAGACTGGGCCTGAACCAGAATGTCATCCAGACAAGGCGCCACTGCAATACCCTGTAACCGGAGCACTGCCAACAGAGATCCCAGAACCTTTAAAAAAATTCTGGGAGCTGTAGCTAGTCCGAAAGGAAGAGACACAAACTGGAAAAGTATTTGTGGAGAAAAGCAAATCTCAGAAACTTGTGATGATCCCTGTGGATGGGAACATGAAAGTACGCATCCTTTAAATCTACTGTTGTCATAAATTGACCCTCTTGAACTAAGGGAAGAATCGAACGAATAGTTTCCATTTTGAAGGACGGTACTCTGAGGAATTGGTTTAGACTCTTGAGATCCAAGATTGGTCTGAAGGTTCCCCCATTCTTGGGAACCACAAACATATTGGAGTAAAATTCCAGACCCTGCTCCTGTACTGGAACAGGAACTATCACTCTCATTTCAGATAGATCCCGAACACAACGTAAGAACGCCTCTCTTTATCTGGTCTACAGATAATCTTGGGAGAAGAAATCTGCCCCTGAGGGAAAGGTCTTGAATTCTAGTTTGTATCCCTGGGACACGATGTCTATCGCCCAAGGATCCTGAACATCCCGAACCCAAGCCGGAGCGAAAAAGGAAAGTCTGCCTCCACAAGATCCGGTCCCGGATCAGGGGCAGACCCTTCATGCTGACTTTGAATCATTAGCAGGCTTCTTGGATTGTTTTCCCTTATTCCAAGATTGGTTGGGTCTCCAGGAAGGTTTGGACTGATCCTGTTATGTAGCGGGAGAGGAAGGTTTATCCTTGAAGTTTTGAAAGGAACAAAAACTACTCTGACTTACCTTCTGCTTAGATTTCTTATCCTGAGGAAAGAAAAGACCCTTTCCGCCTGTAATGTCAGAAATAATCTCAGCCAAAGCTGGGCCAAACAAGGTGTTACCCTTGTAAGGAATAGACAAAAGCTTAGATTTGGACAACACATCTGCAGACCAAGATTTCAGCCATAAAACTCTTTGAGCCAGAATGGAAACACTAGAAATCTTTGCTCCCAACTTGAAGGGAAGCATCAGAAATGAAAGAATTGGCCAATTTAAGAGCCCTGATCCTGTCCTGGATCTCTTCAATGGGAATGTCTGTTTGAAAGCAATCAGACAACGCATCAAACCAGTATGCCGCCGTGCTAGAAACGGTAGCAATGCACACCGCAGGTTGCCATTGTTAACCCTGGTGAACATACATTTTCTTAAGAAAACCCTCCAGTTTCTAATCCATAGGGTCCTTAAAAAACAGCTATCCTCTATGGGAATAGTAGTTCTCTTAGCTAAAGTGGAAATTGCCCCTTCCACCTTGGGGACCGTTTGCCAAGACTCCATGAGTCATCAATGGGAAGCATCTTCTTAAAAATAGGAGAAGGAGAAAAAGGAATACCCGGCTTCTCCCATTCCTTAACAATAATTTCTGAAGCCCGATCTGGTAGGGGAAAACATTCCAGCATGGAAGGTACACCATAATACTTGCTTTTTAAGTCAGAGTCGTCCAGATTAGCCAAAACCTCCTTGAGTAGTAAACAAAGGTGTTCCAGCTTAAACCTGAAGGATACAACTTCAGCATCAGAGGATGGAATTACACTATCAGAATCTGAGATTTCACCATCAGATGCTACCGAAAAAAACCTCCTCATCAGATTTATGAGAGGAAACATTCGGAATAGCCACAACCGAGTCAGATACCTTACGCACTGATTCTTTAGACTTCCTCTTGCACTTTCCATGTAGCATGGGAAAAGCAGACAATGCATCAGAAACTGCAGAAGACATGAGGGAAGCAATGTCTTGCAAGGAGACCCCAGCTGGAGCTTGAGAGGAAGCGCAGGGCACTGGAATTAAAGGGTACTAAAATTTGGGACACCTGAGGAGAAAAATGCGGCATATCTTGCACATTGTCAGAAGACTCCTGGACAGCATCCGTCTTAGACAATATAGGCTCAAAAAAATCTATCCTTAAGATTTAAATGTACTCTCAACAGGAGGAACAAAAAGGAATTGGTGGTTCAATATTAGCATTCAAACATCAAAGACATCTGTAATCTTGGTCCATCTTAAAAGAATAAATATAAATATTTAAATATTTAAATTCTGAACAATTTAAATGTAGAAAAAAATGTTACTATTTCTTTAAATTTTAAAATAACTGCTTTATTTTTGATGCAATGCAAAAACGATACAGATTTATTTTTTGAACAAATACAAAAACGAAACTGCTTTCTTTTACAAGATATTGAGTAATAAAAAAACGTCTTAACACCTCAAACAGCCTCTACACTTCAGCAATAGCTTTGCTTAGGTGCCTATTTAAAAAGAAACTGCTTTATTTTTTTGAAACCGGAATCCAAACTGGAGCTGTTTCAGTAATGACAGGCTAACAAATGACAGTTAAACCTGAAAAACTATAAGATGCAGATATCTCTCCTCCATACACAGGAAGTGAGAGAATAACAAAATGCGCAATAGATACATTTTTATCCCTGAGATACCACCTCCAGGAGTCACGGATCCTCTACGTCCTTGAACGTGGCGTCTGAAAAAAGAGACAGTCTGCCCCCTACACGATCCAATCCTGGATCAGGGGCCGCCCCTTCATGACGATACGTTTTCGGCGGGCTTCTTATTCTGCTTGGATTTATTCCAGTACTGAGCCCGCTTCCAAGTACTCTTGGGTTGCTCGGGCTTGGAGGAGGATTGTTGTTGTTGTTGGGATTTGTCAGAATGAAAGGAACGAAAAGTAGAAGATTGTTGTCCCTTAAACTTCTTATCTTGCGGTAAGAAGGTAACCGTAGAAATAATGGAGTCCGGGCCTGGACCAAATAAAATCTTTCCCTTGAAGGGAAGAGAAAGGAGTCTGGACTTAGAAGTCATATCCCGCAGACCAATACTTCAACGAGAGAGCCCGGCGGACTAGGACCGCAAAGCCAGAGGCCTTTGCATTTAGGGCGAATAATTTGCATGTTTGCATCACAGATTAAAGAATTAGCAATTCTCAGAGCTTTAATTCTGACTTGAATATCCTCAAGGTGAGATTCCATCTCAATGAGTTCCGACAAAGAGTCGCACCAGTAGATAGCCGCTCCGGCAACCGTAGCAACTGCAGCCGCCGGTTGAAACAAAATACTTGTATGTTGAAACAACCTTTTCAGAAAGGTTTCCATTTTCTTATTATTCAGCTCTCTAAACGAAGAACTATCCTCAAGAGGTATAGCAGTACGTTTAGCAAGCGTAGAGATAGTACCATCCACCTTAGGAATGGAGTGCCACAAATCCAGTAGAGAGTCCAGGACCGGGAACAAAAAGACGAGAGGGAAAAGGAAGAACCAATTCTTTCCCATTCGTTCTTAATAATGTTTGCCATCTTAACCAGCACAGGAAAAGTCAAAGGCACTTTCCTGTCTTCGTAAACTCTAATTTAGGTATCATAGGTTCTTTAGGCAGCGCGGCCTCTGGAACCTCCAACATAGACAGAACCTCCTTTAATAAAAAACGCAAGTGCTCAATTTTAAATCTAAAGGACGGTTCCTTCGCAGCAGGAGGCTTAGACGCTAAGAACTCCAACCCAGAAAGTTCACCCTCTGAAGCTGCAGAGGTTAACTCATCATTGGATAACTGTGACATAATAGCTAAATCCGATAAATATTTAGATGACTCAGGGTCAGGAGAACTATGTTTAACCTTTCTCTTGCGTTTGTTAGAGCAAGGTAATGCACTGAGGGCCGCAGACATCCCCGTTTGTAAGTGCGCGGCAAAGTCCGCAGGAAGAAAGCCCCCTCCAGATGGAGGATTAGATGTGCTACGGGGAACTACATGTGGAGTGGATAATGTAGCAAGGGTAGTAACCTCACGGGACGCTGAGTCCTGAGAGGTAGACAGCTCAGAGGGACTAAGAGCCTTAGCAGGCTTGTCTCCCTTCTTAGACTTTATAACGGTGTTAAGGCATGTAAAACATAATTGAGTGGGTGGCCTCCTCACAATATAAACAGGAATGATTTAGTACAGAAGGAGTACCTTCTAACATGTCAGTCCTCCATAGCTCAGGTTATATCCACAGAAGGTCACAAATAAAAACATTTTTTATTCTAGAAAACTGCACCATTATACTCCCGATAGCTGGGGCACTCACCACCTCCTAGACCAAGACACCTGGTCACACGGAGTGCAACACAGTACTTCCCCTGTTAATACAAGTACAGCAAGTAATAGGAGCTGTGCAACACTCAAAAACTAAAGTGAAACTTAAAAGTGAAACCGGTTTGTTCCAGCCAAAAACACACAGTCTGTCAGCCAGGAAAAAAAAAATCACACAAAGCAGCATGTAAATAATGAATACGCTGATTAATTAACTCCAACTGTTCAATAAACGCCCTTCAGAGGATATTAACCCTGGATCCTTAAAAGGTATAAAGGAGCCACACCGTGACCCTGTTGTAGAATTTTAAGTGTAAAAATTGAAACAATCTTACCTCCAGGATCCATGCTGTGGAAAAGAACACAGCCTCTCAAATGTGACAGTCTTATAGCAGCATTTCTGACATGGACTTGAGTGAGAGAAAGCAGGCAGTGAAACTCGTTAACATGGATTGATTAGGAGCCGTTAGCAGTAGTCTGGATGGTTTCACAGGAAAACTTTCCCTCCATCTCCATACTAACTTTCATCAATACTCTCACTGAGAGGTTGACATGACTAATTAAAACTAAAGTCCAATCTCGAAGGGCAGATACCCTTTTTCAAGACTCTCCGAATCTTCTGACACTTCTCAGCCACCTCCTAACGTGACGAAAGGCAAAGAATGACTGGGATACTGAGGAAGAGGGAGGGATACTTAAGCCTTTGGCTGGGGTGTCTTTGCCTCCTCCTGGTGGCCAGGTGTTGTATTTCCCAACAGTAAGGAATGAAGCCGAGGACTCTCCCTATCTTAGGAAGGAAAAACCACGCTTAGCCAGAACTAAGCATTCAATCTCCAAGCAGTCCGCTTCAGAGAAACAAGATTTGGATGGAGGAATGGACCCTGAGTTAGAAGGTACTTCCTCAGAGGCAACCTCCAAGGTGGCAGGGATGAAATCTTCACAAGGTCTGAATACCAGATCCTGCAAGGCCATGAAAGAGCTATTAGAATTCCTGACGCTCTCTCCTGTTTGAGGCAACAGGTATGCTACACCGAAAACCCAAGGAACCGACAGAGCATCTATCAGAGCAGCCTGAGGATCTCTTGACCTTGAACCTTGCCAAGACGACATCAGATCCAACTCCGGCACCCCACACCAGAGGGTTAACCTGTAGAACACCTCCGGATGGAGAGCCCACTCCCCGGGATGAAATGTCTGTCTGCTCAGGAAATACGCTTCCCAGCTGTCCACTCCTGGAATGTGGATGGTAGAAAGACAACAATGGTGAGCTTCCGCCCACTGAATAATCCGAGCCACCGCCTTTATTGCTAAGGAACTTCGAGTTCCTCCCTGGTGGTTGAGGCAAGCTACTGAGGTGATGTTGTCCGACTGGAACCTGATAAACCAGGCTAAGGACAATTAAGGCCAAGCCATCAGAGCATTGTAAAATCGCTCTCAACTCCAAGATGTTTATTGGAAGATCAGACTCCTCCCGAGTCCATAGTCCCTGAGCCTTTAACGAGTCCCAGACTGCTCCCCAGCCTAGCTGGTCACAATCACCCAGGAAGGTCTCTGGAAGCATGCACCCTGAGACCGGTGCTCCTGAGCAAGCCACCAGGGGATAAGAGTCTCTTGTTGACTGGTCTAGATCTAACATCTGAGACAGATCCGAAAGGTTTCCGTTCTATTGTCTGAGCGTGCATAACTGCAGAACTCTCAAATGGAATTGAGCAAAGGGAATGATGTCCATAGAAGCAACTATCAGACCAATTACCTACATACAACGGCTGAACAGTAGACTGAAGAGAGAAGAAAGAGGAAAGAATCTTGTATTTTCTGACCTCTGATAGGGAATCTATTATGGTTTCCTAAGAAAAACAGAATTTATGTTTACCTGATAAATTACTTTCTCCAACGGTGTGTCCGGTCCACGGCGTCATCCTTACTTGTGGGATATTCTCTTCCCCAACAGGAAATGGCAAAGAGCCCAGCAAAGCTGGTCACATGATCCCTCCTAGGCTCCGCCTACCCCAGTCATTCGACCGACGTTAAGGAGGAATATTTGCATAGGAGAAACCATATGATACCGTGGTGACTGTAGTTAAAGAAAATAAATCATCAGACCTGATTAAAAAACCAGGGCGGGCCGTGGACCGGACACACCGTTGGAGAAAGTAATTTATCAGGTAAACATAAATTCTGTTTTCTCCAACATAGGTGTGTCCGGTCCACGGCGTCATCCTTACTTGTGGGAACCAATACCAAAGCTTTAGGACACGGATGATGGGAGGGAGCAAATCAGGTCACCTAGATGGAAGGCACCACGGCTTGCAAAACCTTTCTCCCAAAAATAGCCTCAGAAGAAGCAAAAGTATCAAACCTGTAAAATTTGGTAAAAGTGTGCAGTGAAGACCAAGTCGCTGCCCTACATATCTGATCAACAGAAGCCTCGTTCTTGAAGGCCCATGTGGAAGCCACAGCCCTAGTGGAATGAGCTGTGATTCTTTCGGGAGGCTGCCGTCCGGCAGTCTCGTAAGCCAATCTGATGATGCTTTTAATCCAAAAAGAGAGAGAGGTAGAAGTTGCTTTTTGACCTCTCCTTTTACCGGAATAAACAACAAACAAGGAAGATGTTTGTCTAAAATCCTTTGTAGCATCTAAATAGAATTTTAGAGCGCGAACAACATCCAAATTGTGCAACAAACGTTCCTTCTTCGAAACTGGTTTCGGACACAGAGAAGGTACGATAATCTCCTGGTTAATGTTTTTGTTAGAAACAACTTTTGGAAGAAAACCAGGTTTAGTACGTAAAACCACCTTATCTGCATGGAACACCAGATAAGGAGGAGAACACTGCAGAGCAGATAATTCTGAAACTCTTCTAGCAGAAGAAATTGCAACCAAAAACAAAACTTTCCAAGATAATAACTTAATATCAACGGAATGTAAGGGTTCAAACGGAACCCCCTGAAGAACTGAAAGAACTAAGTTGAGACTCCAAGGAGGAGTCAAAGGTTTGTAAACAGGCTTGATTCTAACCAGAGCCTGAACAAAGGCTTGAACATCTGGCACAGCTGCCAGCTTTTTGTGAAGTAACACAGACAAGGCAGAAATCTGTCCCTTCAGGGAACTTGCAGATAATCCTTTTTCCAATCCTTCTTGAAGGAAGGATAGAATCTTAGGAATCTTAACCTTGTCCCAAGGGAATCCTTTAGATTCACACCAACAGATATATTTTTTCCAAATTTTGTGGTAAATCTTTCTAGTTACAGGCTTTCTGGCCTGAACAAGAGTATCGATAACAGAATCTGAGAACCCTCGCTTCGATAAGATCAAGCGTTCAATCTCCAAGCAGTCAGCTGGAGTGAGACCAGATTCGGATGTTCGAACGGACCTTGAACAAGAAGGTCTCGTCTCAAAGGTAGCTTCCATGGTGGAGCCGATGACATATTCACCAGATCTGCATACCAAGTCCTGCGTGGCCACGCAGGAGCTATCAAGATCACCGACGCCCTTTCCTGATTGATCCTGGCTACCAGCCTGGGGATGAGAGGAAACGGCGGGAATACATAAGCTAGTTTGAAGGTCCAAGGTGCTACTAGTGCATCCACTAGAGCCGCCTTGGGATCCCTGGATCTGGACCCGTAGCAAGGAACTTTGAAGTTCTGACGAGAGGCCATCAGATCCATGTCTGGAATGCCCCACAGTTGAGTGACTTGGGCAAAGATTTCCGGATGGAGTTCCCACTCCCCCGGATGCAATGTCTGACGACTCAGAAAATCCGCTTCCCAATTTTCCACTCCTGGGATGTGGATAGCAGACAGGTGGCAGGAGTGAGACTCCGCCCATAGAATGATTTTGGTCACTTCTTCCATCGCCAGGGAACTCCTTGTTCCCCCCTGATGGTTGATGTACGCAACAGTTGTCATGTTGTCTGATTGAAACCGTATGAACTTGGCCCTCGCTAGCTGAGGCCAAGCCTTGAGAGCATTGAATATCGCTCTCAGTTCCAGAATATTTATCGGTAGAAGAGATTCTTCCCGAGACCAAAGACCCTGAGCTTTCAGGGATCCCCAGACCGCGCCCCAGCCCATCAGACTGGCGTCGGTCGTGACAATGACCCACTCTGGTCTGCGGAAGGTCATCCCTTGTGACAGGTTGTCCAGGGACAGCCACCAACGGAGTGAGTCTCTGGTCCTCTGATTTACTTGTATCCTCGGAGACAAGTTTGTATAGTCCCCATTCCACTGACTGAGCATGCACAGTTGTAATGGTCTTAGATGAATGCGCGCAAAAGGAACTATGTCCATTGCCGCTACCATCAAACCTATCACTTCCATGCACTGCGCTATGGAAGGAAGAGGAACGGAATGAAGTATCCGACAAGAGTCTAGAAGTTTTGTTTTTCTGGCCTCTGTCAGAAAAATCCTCATTTCTAAGGAGTCTATTATTGTCCCCAAGAAGGGAACCCTTGTTGACGGAGATAGAGAACTCTTTTCCACGTTCACTTTCCATCCGTGAGATCTGAGAAAGGCCAGGACAATGTCCGTGTGAGCCTTTGCTTGAGGAAGGGATGACGCTTGAATCAGAATGTCGTCCAAGTAAGGTACTACAGCAATGCCCCTTGGTCTTAGCACAGCTAGAAGGGACCCTAGTACCTTTGTGAAAATCCTTGGAGCAGTGGCTAATCCGAAAGGAAGCGCCACGAACTGGTAATGCTTGTCCAGGAATGCGAACCTTAGGAACCGATGATGTTCCTTGTGGATAGGAAAATGTAGATACGCATCCTTTAAATCCACCGTGGTCATGAATTGACCTTCCTGGATGGAAGGAAGAATTGTTCGAATGGTTTCCATTTTGAACGATGGAACCTTGAGAAACTTGTTTAAGATCTTGAGATCTAAGATTGGTCTGAACTTTCCCTCTTTTTTGGGAACTATGAACAGATTGGAGTAGAACCCCATCCCTTGTTCTCCTAATGGAACAGGATGAATCACTCCCATTTTTAACAGGTCTTCTACACAACATAAGAATGCCTGTCTTTTTATGTGGTCTGAAGACAACTGAGACCTGTGGAACCTCCCCCTTGGGGGAAGCCCCTTGAAATCCAGAAGATAACCTTGGGAGACTATTTCTAGCGCCCAAGGATCCAGAACATCTCTTGCCCAAGCCCGAGCGAAGAGAGAGAGTCTGCCCCCCACCAGATCCGGTCCCGGATCGGGGGCCAACATTTCATGCTGTCTTGGTAGCAGTGGCAGGTTTCTTGGCCTGCTTTCCCTTGTTCCAGCCTTGCATTGGTCTCCAAGCTGGCTTGGCTTGAGAAGTATTACCCTCTTGCTTAGAGGACGTAGCACTTTGGGCTGGTCCGTTTCTACGAAAGGGACGAAAATTAGGTTTATTTTTGGCCTTGAAAGGCCGATCCTGAGGAAGGGCGTGGCCCTTACCCCCAGTGATATCAGAGATAATCTCTTTCAAGTCAGGGCCAAACAGCGTTTTCCCCTTGAAAGGAATGTTAAGTAGCTTGTTCTTGGAAGACGCATCAGCTGACCAAGATTTCAACCAAAGCGCTCTGCGCGCCACAATAGCAAACCCAGAATTCTTAGCCGCTAACCTAGCCAATTGCAAAGTGGCGTCTAGGGTGAAAGAATTAGCCAATTTGAGAGCATTGATTCTGTCCATAATCTCCTCATAAGGAGGAGAATCACTATCGACCGCCTTTACCAGCTCATCGAACCAGAAACACGCGGCTGTAGCGACAGGGACAATGCATGAAATTGGTTGTAGAAGGTAACCCTGCTGAACAAACATCTTTTTAAGTAAACCTTCTAATTTTTTATCCATAGGATCTTTGAAAGCACAACTATCTTCTATGGGTATAGTGGTGCGTTTGTTTAAAGTGGAAACCGCTCCCTCGACCTTGGGGACTGTCTGCCATAAGTCCTTTCTGGGGTCGACCATAGGAAACAATTTTTTAAATATGGGGGGAGGGACGAAAGGAATACCGGGCCTTTCCCATTCTTTATTTACAATGTCCGCCACCCGCTTGGGTATAGGAAAAGCTTCTGGGAGCCCCGGGACCTCTAGGAACTTGTCCATTTTACATAGTTTCTCTGGGATGACCAACTTGTCACAATCATCCAGAGTGGATAATACCTCCTTAAGCAGAATGCGGAGATGTTCCAACTTAAATTTAAACGTAATCACATCAGGTTCAGCTTGTTGAGAAATGTTCCCTGAATCAGTAATTTCTCCCTCAGACAAAACCTCCCTGGCCCCATCAGACTGGTTTAGGGGCCCTTCAGAACCATTATTATCAGCGTCGTCATGCTCTTCAGTATCTAAAACAGAGCAGTCGCGCTTACGCTGATAAGTGTGCATTTTGGCTAAAATGTTTTTGACAGAATTATCCATTACAGCCGTTAATTGTTGCATAGTAAGGAGTATTGGCGCGCTAGATGTACTAGGGGCCTCCTGAGTGGGCAAGACTCGTGTAGACGAAGGAGGGAATGATGCAGTACCATGCTTACTCCCCTCACTTGAGGAATCATCTTGGGCATCATTGTCATTGTCACATAAATCACATTTATTTAAATGAGAAGGAACTCTGGCTTCCCCACATTCAGAACACAGTCTATCTGGTAGTTCAGACATGTTAAACAGGCTTAAACTTGATAACAAAGTACAAAAAACGTTTTAAAATAAAACCGTTACTGTCACTTTAAATTTTAAACTGAACACACTTTATTACTGCAATTGCGAAAAAATATGAAGGAATTGTTCAAAATTCACCAAAATTTCACCACAGTGTCTTAAAGCCTTAAAAGTATTGCACACCAAATTTGGAAGCTTTAACCCTTAAAATAACGGAACCGGAGCCGTTTTTAACTTTAACCCCTTTACAGTCCCTGGTATCTGCTTTGCTGAGACCCAACCAAGCCCAAAGGGGAATACGATACCAAATGACGCCTTCAGAAAGTCTTTTCTATGTATCAGAGCTCCTCACACATGCGACTGCATGTCATGCCTCTCAAAAACAAGTGCGCAACACCGGCGCGAAAATGAGGCTCTGCCTATGATTTGGGAAAGCCCCTAAAGAGAAAGGTGTCTAAAAAAGTGCCTGCCGATATAATCTTATCAAAATACCCAGATTAAATGATTCCTCAAGGCTAAATATGTGTTAATAATGAATCGATTTAGCCCAGAAAAAGTCTACAGTCTTAATAAGCCCTTGTGAAGCCTTTATTTACAATCTTAATAAACATGGCTTACCGGATCCCATAGGGAAAATGACAGCTTCCAGCATTACATCGTCTTGTTAGAATGTGTCATACCTCAAGCAGCAAGAGACTGCTCACTGTTCCCCCAACTGAAGTTAATTCCTCTCAACAGTCCTGTGTGGAACAGCCATGGATTTTAGTAACGGTTGCTAAAATCATTTTCCTCATACAAACAGAAATCTTCATCTCTTTTCTGTTTCTGAGTAAATAGTACATACCAGCACTATTTTAAAATAACAAACTCTTGATTGAATAATAAAAACTACAGTTAAACACTAAAAAACTCTAAGCCATCTCCGTGGAGATGTTGCCTGTACAACGGCAAAGAGAATGACTGGGGTAGGCGGAGCCTAGGAGGGATCATGTGACCAGCTTTGCTGGGCTCTTTGCCATTTCCTGTTGGGGAAGAGAATATCCCACAAGTAAGGATGACGCCGTGGACCGGACACACCTATGTTGGAGAAACCATGTTTGTAGCTGGAACAAGGGAACTCTTCTCCATATTCACTTTCCATCCGTGGGAATGTAGAAAAGACAACAAGCACGCCTGAAACAATATGTCGTCCAGGTAGGGCGCCACTGCGATTCCCTGAGACCTGATCACTGTCAAGAGAGCCCCAGAACTTTTGAGAAAATTCTGGGAGCTGTGGCAAGACCAAGCGGAAGAGTCAAACTGAAAGTGTTGGTTTAGAAATCTCAGAAAATTGTGATGATCCCTGTGGACGGGAAAATGAAGATACGCATACTTCAGGTCTATGGTCGTCATGAACTGACCCTCTTGAACCAAAGGAAGAATGGAACGAAGGGTTTCCATTTTGAAGGATGGTACCCTGAGAAACTTGTTGAGACACTTTATGTCTAAAATGGGTCGACATGGGAACCACAAACAGATTTGAATGGAATCCTAGACCCTGTTCCCTTACTGGAACTACTACAATCACTCCCAGGGAGGAAAGGTCCTGAACGCAGTTCAAGAATGCCTCTTTTCACCTGGTCTGTGGATAATCTTGAGAGGAGGAATCTGCCCCTGGAAGGGAAAGTTTTGAATTCCATTTTGTAACCCTGAGATACTATGTCCACAACCCAAGGATCTGGGACATCTCATATCCACGCTTGACAAAACAGGGAAAGTCTGCCCCCCCTTGATCCGATTCTGGATCGGAGGCCGACCCTTCATGCTGACTTAGACTCAGCTGAGGGTTTCTTTGATTGCTTCCCCTTATTCCAAGATTGATTGGGCTTCCAAGAAGACTTGGACTGTTCCTGCTTGGAAGAGGGAGAGGAAGACTTTTGACCTTTGAAGTTATGAAAGGAACAAAAATTACTGTGACGTCCATTAGGTCTGTTCTTCTCGTCTTGCAGGAGAAAAGATCCTTTTACACCTGTAATATCAGAAATTATTTCTGCCAGAGCAGGTCCAAACAAGGTCTTATCCTTGTAAGGAAGCACCAGAAGCTTGGACTTGGAGGTAACATCAGCTGACCAAGATTTTAGCCACAAAGCCCTGCGGGCTAAGACAGTGAAGCCAGACATCTTGGCTCCCAGTCTAATAACTTGCATGTTAGCATCAGAAATAAAGGAATTGGCTAGTTTGAGAGCCTTAATCCTATCTTGGAACTCCTGCATCAGAGTCTCTACTAAAATTGATTCATACAAGGCGTTGCACCAATAAGATGCCGCACTTGCTACTGTTGCAATACAAACTGCAGGTTGCCATTGAAGACCTTGATGAACATACATCTTTTTCAAATAAGCCTCCAGCTTTTTGTCCATGGGATCCTTAAAGGAGCAGCTATCCTCTATAGGGATTGTAGTTCTCAGCCAGAGTAGAAATAGCCCCTTCTACTTTAGGCACCGTGCGCCATGAATCTTTAATTGAGTCAGCAACAGGAAACATCTTTTTAAAGACGGGAGATGGGGAGAAAAGTATACCTGGCTTCTCCTTTTCCTGTGAAATAATCTCTGTCACACGGTCTAGAACAGGAAACGCTTGCACAGAGGAAGAAAGATACTAGTATTTATTAAGTTAACTAGACTATTTAGGGTTTACAACGACAAAAGTATCGTCCAAGAGTCGTCCAAAGTAGCCAATAACTCCTTAAATAGTACACAAAAGTGTTTAATCTTAAATCTGAAGTTTACTTCTTCAGTATCAGATGAAGGAATTATACTGTCCAAATCTGAGATTTCACCCTCAGAGGCTAACAACGTATCCTCCTCATCAGACTTATGAGGGAGGGCAACCTGCATAGCAGTAGGTGGAACAGAAACCTTACTATCTGAACATCTAATTTTCCTCTTGAGTTTTCCCAGCATAGGAAAAGCAGATAATGCCGCAGAAGACACCTGTGCAGCAAAATCTGCAGGCAAACTCCTCCAGGAGGCTGAGAGGAACTGCAGGGCACTGTATGTGATGACATAGAGGATTGGGACATTTGAGGAACAGCATCATCCTGAGAGACATTGAGCTCAGAGGGCAAAAATGTATCTTAAAATTTAAGTGTTCTAGCTAAGCATGCAGCACAGAATTGCATAGGCAAAACAGTTTGTGCCGCAAGGCATAACAAGCATTTCAAAAGACACAAAATTTTTAATATCACAGCTGCTTAAAGTTATGCAAAAATTCTTTAAAATAATAAACCAATCAGGCCCCCTACACCTAAGACAGGCTGAGGTGCCTTACCGTAAAACTTATACACAATGTGGCTGCCAGAAGTCTCTAAAAGGATCATATAGTAGATCGACACTGAAATTCAATGACGCCGCTCCACTCAGTGAATATCCGACGGCACAGAGAGGAAACTACGCAGCAAGTAAAAGGCGCGCGTTTCCCTCTGCCTACAACACCGGAGCTTAATTTACACAAACGCTCAAGCAGTCTGTCAGTTAGCCTGTTCTAACTAAGGAAGCAAAGAAAACCAACTGCCAAATTTTAAGTTTATACATAAATCCCTGTATAAAACATAAGCCACACACATACTAATAAAGTATTTCAACAAAATTAGGCCAAAGAGGAAAAACGTCCCAATAAAGGGAAGATTAACCCATAGTCTCAACAACATACATGTGCCTGCCCACTGCCAAAGAAAATCCTGTATAAAGGATTTTTTTTTATTGAGGTTGTATAAGATGTTACATAAAAGAATCACCAATAAACAGCAATAACATTGTGATAAGACATACATTCTTAGCGAATAGACCTAATGACAAAGCAGAGTGATAAAAACTCTGGGCATACTTTCTGGAAATCTTTGAAACAATGTAAATACTGTGCCTATAGAGTATATAGCTTAGTCCATTATTCCACCTGTCTGTAAAAGGATATAGCAAACCACAGAATGGTATTAGTAAGTGGGAGTAATAGGCTAGAATAAATTAAACTAGTATGTCTGTAGGAATTTTGTATAGGGTATAATGCAACCTTGATTTTATATCATATAAAGAATAAAACTGGTCCCCAGATTGCAGTAGCAAATATACATTAGGTTATCTATTCGAGAAGGATTAGGGCAAGGGGGGGTTGGGCTTTATGGTTTTTGGGGAAGGGGAATTCAGTGGGCGAGAGCCACTCTAAATGAGGTAAGGGGGAGGATGGGGGGACGGAGCTAGTTAGGATGTCAGACTAGTAAACACTTTTGGGCCTCTGAGCTTTTGAGTACAGTACTAGTAAGGATATCTCCTATCTATGCTATGTGTAGAGGTGGAAAACGGAAATATGTTTTGGTTTCTTTCACAATATAGAATATATAATAGAAGAGGAACTACCTTATTTGGTCTCTTAATGATCCAGTTAATGGCAGTATAATGCTAGTTTGTAAACGTTTAAGGAGTGTTTGTTTTAGGACTATTTTAGGCTGTTATAGTGCCCACCACCTACTATGAGGTCTTCCTCCTAGAAAAAGCTGTGGTGCTTGATCATATTTAAATAAAACATAACTACCTTATCCATGAGTATGCAATATGTATCGTCTACATCAGTGATCCTGTACTTATATGTAGTGAAGAATATTAACAGAAGGATTGGTATAAGGTTTGGAAGCAAGTTGTGAGTGAATATGCTTCCTCTTATAAACGGTAGAGTGCTTGGAGGTTAGATAGAAGATAGTACTATTTAGTGGGGGTTAAAAAGCTCTAACTGTGTGCCTTAGACTCCCCAGACCCATAATGACATGGCAGTTTATAATAAATATAACAGATATGGAACATAATAGAAATCTAAAAATAGTTAGAGAGAACAGACTAAGAAGCTTACTAGATGAGCCTAGGGGTTATCCTAAGTTTCTTTCTGCTCCACTATCATAGATAAATTAATAATTATAGGATATATCTTAAGTTCCAGATAGCATGTACATAAAAATATATCAACAATTAACAATAAGGGTTGAGAGAACAGAAGCGTGTAGTAAAGATGCAGTGGCGTTGGGACTAACAAGATTTGTGGGTAGTAGAGGCTGGAACCACGAGTACATAATATACACCTGCATGTAAACTGAGATACCTTGATTTCTGGACCATGTGTGCATGAGAATATATCAACAGATAGTTCAAGGAACTCGTAGCAGTTAGTGTTCGACAGGAATAGCGAGTGACTCCTTATAGAGTCTAAAATGAGAATCTAATGATAATGCATATATATTATACAATTAAATACCATAGATTCATGTCAAATAATGCACCATATCATGCTGGGCCTGAGAGTAATGTTTAGATGTAACAATCCTACAACTTAAGCATAGGTCTATATAAGAGAAAAGTCAGTGTGACATATTTAGACCGATGCACAACAAAAACTATGGTGAAGGACCTTGTTGCACAGCTACACCATATGAGATGCATTTGCATGATGAAATGAAACGCAGTATAATATTTTATTTTACCTACCCTGTTATTTTCCGATTTGTGTATTGTTATATGTATTGGTTATTTTTTGTTTGTTTTTATAATTTTAAATGCATATTTTATCACCATTATGTCTGACCATTATGTTAAAATTTAGTTTAACCAGTTAAGGCCCATATATATTTTTTTGTACTTTGTTTAATGGTTTATTCCCCTACATGAAAACCTCTGTCTTATCTCTGTAATTTTCAACTTTCCCTGTGTTTTTGCTTGAATGACCCTTAGCTCAAATGTCCATAGATATACCCTCCCCATTCCTTTAAACTTATGCAGGCCAATCTGACGCTAATATATCTCTCTCCTTCAGCCTGATATATCTACCCCAGTTTTAAAAGAAAAACATAATTTATGTAAGAACTTACCTGATAAATTCATTTCTTTCATATTAACAAGAGTCCATGAGCTAGTGACGTATGGGATATACATTCCTACCAGGAGGGGCAAAGTTTCCCAAACCTTAAAATGCCTATAAATACACCCCTCACCACACCCACAAATCAGTTTAACGAATAGCCAAGAAGTGGGGTGATAAGAAAAAGTGCGAAGCATATAAAATAAGGAATTGGAATAATTGTGCTTTATACAAAAAAATCATAACCACCACAAAAAAGGGTGGGCCTCATGGACTCTTGTTAATATGAAAGAAATGAATTTATCAGGTAAGTTCTTACATAAATTATGTTTTCTTTCATGTAATTAACAAGAGTCCATGAGCTAGTGACGTATGGGATAATGACTACCCAAGATGTGGATCTTTCCACACAAGAGTCACTAGAGAGGGAGGGATAAAATAAAGACAGCCAATTCCTGCTGAAAATAATCCACACCCAAAATAAAGTTTAACAAAAAACATAAGCAGAAGATTCAAACTGAAACCGCTGCCTGAAGAACTTTTCTACCAAAAACTGCTTCAGAAGAAGAAAATACATCAAAATGGTAGAATTTAGTAAAAGTATGCAAAGAAGACCAAGTTGCTGCTTTGCAGATCTGGTCAACCGAAGCTTCATTCCTAAACGCCCAGGAAGTAGATACTGACCTAGTAGAATGAGCTGTAATTCTTTGAGGCGGAGTTTTACCCGACTCAACATAGGCAAGATGAATTAAAGATTTCAACCAAGATGCCAAAGAAATGGCAGAAGCTTTCTGGCCTTTCCTAGAACCGGAAAAGATAACAAATAGACTAGAAGTCTTACGGAAAGATTTCGTAGCTTCAACATAATATTTCAAAGCTCTAACAACATCCAAAGAATGCAATGATTTCTCCTTAGAATTCTTAGGATTAGGACATAATGAAGGAACCACAATTTCTCTACTAATGTTGTTGGAATTCACAACTTTAGGTAAAAATTCAAAAGAAGTTCGCAACACCGCCTTATCCTGATGAAAAATCAGAAAAGGAGACTCACACGAAAGAGCAGATAATTCAGAAACTCTTCTAGCAGAAGAGATGGCCAAAAGGAACAAAACTTTCCAAGAAAGTAATTTAATGTCCAATGAATGCATAGGTTCAAACGGAGGAGCTTGAAGAGCTCCCAGAACCAAATTCAAACTCCAAGGAGGAGAAATTGACTTAATGACAGGTTTTATACGAACCAAAGCTTGTACAAAACAATGAATATCAGGAAGAATAGCAATCTTTCTGTGAAAAAGAACAGAAAGAGCAGAGATTTGTCCTTTCAAAGAACTTGCGGACAAACCCTTATCCAAACCATCCTGAAGAAATTGTAAAATTCTCGGTATTCTAAAAGAATGCCAAGAAAAATGATGAGAAAGACACCATGAAATATAAGTCTTCCAGACTCTATAATATATCTCTCGAGATACAGATTTACGAGCCTGTAACATAGTATTAATCACGGAGTCAGAGAAACCTCTATGACCAAGAATCAAGCGTTCAATCTCCATACCTTTAAATTTAAGGATTTCAGATCCGGATGGAAAAAAGGACCTTGTGACAGAAGGTCTGGTCTTAACGGAAGAGTCCATGGCTGGCAAGATGCCATCCGGACAAGATCCGCATACCAAAACCTGTGAGGCCATGCCGGAGCTATTAGCAGAACAAACGAGCATTCCCTCAGAATCTTGGAGATTACTCTTGGAAGAAGAACTAGAGGCGGAAAGATATAGGCAGGATGATACTTCCAAGGAAGTGATAATGCATCCACTGCCTCCGCCTGAGGATCCCGGGATCTGGACAGATACCTGGGAAGTTTCTTGTTTAGATGAGAGGCCATCAGATCTATCTCTGGGAGCCCCCACAATTGAACAATCTGAAGAAATACCTCTGGGTGAAGAGACCATTCGCCCGGATGCAACGTTTGGCGACTGAGATAATCCGCTTCCCAATTGTCTACACCTGGGATATGAACCGCAGAGATTAGACAGGAGCTGGATTCCGCCCAAACCAAAATTCGAGATACTTCTTTCATAGCCAGAGGACTGTGAGTCCCTCCTTGATGATTGATGTATGCCACAGTTGTGACATTGTCTGTCTGAAAACAAATGAACGATTCTCTCTTCAGAAGAGGCCAAAACTGAAGAGCTCTGAAAATTGCACGGAGTTCCAAAATATTGATCGGTAATCTCACCTCCTGAGATTCCCAAACTCCTTGTGCCGTCAGAGATCCCCACACAGCTCCCCAACCTGTGAGACTTGCATCTGTTGAAATTACAGTCCAGGTCGGAAGAACAAAAGAAGCCCCCTGAATTAAACGATGGTGATTTGTCCACCACGTTAGAGAGTGTCGAACAATCGGTTTTAAAGATATTAATTGAGATATCTTCGTGTAATCCCTGCACCATTGGTTCAGCATACAGAGCTGAAGAGGTCGCATGTGAAAACGAGCAAAGGGGATCGCGTCCGATGCAGCAGTCATAAGACCTAGAATTTCCATGCATAAGGCTACCGAAGGGAATGATTGTGACTGAAAGTTTCGACAAGCTGTAATCAATTTTAGACATCTCTTGTCTGTTAAAGACAGAGTCATGGACACTGAATCTATCTGGAAACCCAGAAAGGTTACCCTTGTTTGAGGAATCAAAGAACTTTTTGGTAAATTGATCCTCCAACCATGATCTTGAAGAAACAACACAAGTCGATTCGTATGAGACTCTGCTAAATGTAAAGACGGAGCAAGTACCAAGATATCGTCCAAATAAGGAAATACCACAATACCCTGTTCTCTGATTACAGACAGAAGGGCACCGAGAATCTTTGTGAAAATTCTTGGAGCTGTAGCAAGGCCAAACGGTAGAGCCACAAATTGGTAATGCTTGTCTAGAAAAGAGAATCTCAGGAACTGATAATGATCTGGATGAATCGGAATATGCAGATATGCATCCTGTAAATCTATTGTGGACATATAATTCCCTTGCTGAACAAAAGGCAATATAGTCCTTACAGTTACCATCTTGAACGTTGGTATCCTTACATAACGATTCAATAATTTTAGATCCAGAACTGGTCTGAAGGAATTCTCCTTCTTTGGTACAATGAAGAGATTTGAATAAAACCCCATCCCCTGTTCCAGAACTGGAACTGACATAATTACTCCAGCCAACTCTAGATCTGAAACACAATTCAGAAATGCTTGAGCTTTCACTGGATTTACTGGGACATGGGAAAGAAAAAATCTCTTTGCAGGAGGTCTCATCTTGAAACCAATTCTGTACCCTTCTGAAACAATGTTCTGAATCCAAAGATTGTGAACAGATTTGATCCAAATTTCTTTGAAAAAACGTAACCTGCCCCCTACCAGCTGAACTGGAATGAGGGCCGTACCTTCATGTGAACTTAGAAGCAGGCTTTGCCTTTCTAGCAGGCTTGGATTTATTCCAGACTGGAGATGGTTTCCAAACTGAAACTGCTCCTGAGGACGAAGGATCAGGCTTTTGTTCTTTGTTGAAACGAAAGGAACGAAAACGATTGTTAGCCCTGTTTTTACCTTTAGACTTTTTATCCTGTGGTAAAAAAGTTCCTTTCCCACCAGTAACAGTTGAAATAATAGAATCCAACTGAGAACCAAATAATTTGTTTCCCTGGAAAGAAATGGAAAGTAGAGTTGATTTAGAAGCCATATCAGCATTCCAAACATCAAGCTTCTAGCAACCAGAAGCAAATGAAAATGAGACAGAAATAATGTGGAGACAAAAGCGACGCCCTTATTTTTTAGCGCCAAATAAGACGCCCACATTATTTGGCGCCTAAATGCTTTTGGCGCCAAAAATGACGCCACATCCGGAACGCCGACATTTTTGGCGCAAAATAACGTCAAAAAATGACGCAACTTCCGGCGACACGTATGACGCCGGAAACGGAAATGAATTTTTGCGCCAAAAAAATCCGCGCCAAAAATGACGCAATAAAATGAAGCATTTTCAGCCCCCGCGAGCCTAACAGCCCACAGGGAAAAAAGTCAAATTTTTGAGGTAAGACAAAATATGATAATTTAAAGCATAATCCCAAATATGAAACTGACTGTCTGGAAATAAGGAAAGTTGAACATTCTGAGTCAAGGCAAATAAATGTTTGAATACATATATTTAGAACTTTATAAATAAAGTGCCCAACCATAGCTTAGAGTGTCACAGAAAATAAGATTTACTTACCCCAGGACACTCATCTACATGTTTGTAGAAAGCCAAACCAGTACTGAAACGAGAATCAGTAGAGGAAATGGTAAATATAAGAGTATATCGTCGATCTGAAAAGGGAGGTAAGAGATGAATCTCTACGACCGATAACAGAGAACCTTATGAAATAGACCCCGTAGAAGGAGATCACTGCATTCAATAGGCAATACTCTCCTCACATCCCTCTGACATTCACTGCACGCTGAGAGGAAAACCGGGCTCCAACTTGCTGCGGAGCGCATATCAACGTAGAATCTAGCACAAACTTACTTCACCACCTCCCTTGGAGGCAAAGTTTGTAAAACTGATTTGTGGGTGTGGTGAGGGGTGTATTTATAGGCATTTTAAGGTTTGGGAAACTTTGCCCCTCCTGGTAGGAATGTATATCCCATACGTCACTAGCTCATGGACTCTTGTTAATTACATGAAAGAAATACAGACATTCATCTCAGCTGCTCCACTGCTATGCAAACAGGTAGCCTATGGAATATAGTTTTCCTCACACCCTGCCCCTCAACTCGCCCACCCCAGGCTGATTTCTTCATTTATAGATAGTCTCCCACACTACTTTCATTCTCCTTAAATGACAGCTGCAAACACTGATCAAGACAGCCTTCCTTTTACTTAACCCTATAGAATACATACCCTCTCTTCCTACAAATAGCTACATATCACACATCAACAGTATATACTTTTTTTCCCATCTACACACCTCATACCACTAACATGAATCCAAATATGACCATATTGTTATTCATGATAACTCTTTTCTCACTCCAATTTAGTTCCTATCATTACCGCCATCAACACACACCGCAAACTGGAAAACACATTATCATACACCATGGCCTGCTCTGTTGCTGTAACTTATCTGCTGAGTGCTGGTGGAGGGTTATTAAAAATAACCCTCCTACCCCCACCTCACAAAATTATAAAGTATCACATTCACTATATGGCCAAACAAAAATGATTTTCAAATTCCTATTCCTTATGTTACTTGCCCTTTCAAATGATGTAGAGTCTAACCCTGGTCCAGCAACAAATTCCATTCCTAGCCTTCCAGCTAAAAAAGGCCTCTCTTTGTGCACTGTAATATCCGCAGCTTACTACCAAAAATCGATGCACTGCAAGCTTGGTGTTCACATTACAAGCCCAAAATCATTGTGATCTCTGAATCATGTCTATCCGCAAAAATACCTGACTCTGCCATTGCAATACATGGGTATTCATGCCATAGAAATGATAGAGCAAATAGAGGAGGCGGCATTGTAATTTATGTTGACAATTCCACAAAGTACACCCCCTTACAAAAATCTAGATCTCCTGCCACCTTTGATTTCCTTTCTGGCACAATTGAGATCCCATGCAGTAAATCAATCATTGCTGCAGGAATCTACCGCCCACCTAGCTCCCCTGTGCATTCCCTTTCTGACATAGCACATCTCCTTAGTGAAACCATAGCTCAAAACCCAAAAAGTTAAATTTAGTTTTTTGGAGATTTTAATATTGATTGGCTGAATCCAAAAAACAATAGTTGTTGTTTGCTGTTTAAATCTTTGCAGCTAACGCAATTAATCTCCTACCCAACTCGTATAAACATTAAAAGCCATAATCACACCCTGCTCGACTGGATTCTCTCCACTTCTCCCGAACGAATCAGGGAGGCAGGTGTTCTCCCTAACAATTTCAGTGACCACTGTTTAGTGTACTGCGTGCGCAAAATAAAGGCAACTAAATCCTCTCCCAAGGTTAAAACCAGATACTTCAAAAAATGTAATCTTCAATCTTTTCTAATTGATATCCAGAACCTCCCCTGGCACAGATTAAACATAATCCCTGATCTAGACTCTGCAGTTGAATTCTTTCAGTCTGAGCTCCTACAAGTTTAGAATTTACATGCCCCGCTGTATAAGGTGAGAAGAGTAAAAGGAGCACACTTGAATTGGATCACAGCTGACCTCATTCAAATGTACCAGTTTCGGGATTCATTGTGGTCAAAGTTCAAGCATACAGGCTCTACGAACGATCACTGTGTATATAGACGATGGCGAAATATATGCACTAAACAAACAAAATTGGCTAAGGCCCAATATTTCAGTGAAAATCGGAATAATAACATATCAAACCCTAGAAAGTTTTGGAAACTCAAATAACTTACAAAATCCTCCAATCCACTCCCAACCCTCCATTGTCAATGAGGACAACCATACCCTGCAACCCCCCTTAGAAGTAGCAAATGCCTTTAATAGTTATTTTGTCAGATGCTCCACCACCCTGATTGACAAACTAATAAATGACATGCATCCTAAAAATACAAATGTGGATCAGGCCCCACTAAATCAGCAAAGACCCAATATAGAGAAGTTCAATTTTAGACCTGTACTCATCAATGTCATTAAGAAACACATTAATAATCTAAAAATGAAAAACCAGTCTGGACCTGATCAAATCCCAGCAATGCTGTTGAAGCTTAGTGCGCCAGCAATTGCTAAACCTGTCACAACCCTAATTAATGAATTCTTGGTGTCTGGATACATACCCAAACTGCAAGAGTAGAGCCTATCCATAAAAGTGGGGAGTTAACCTTGGTTTCTAATTATCGCCCTATATCTTTGCTCCCAGTATTGTCAAAAATCTTAGAAAAATGCGTCCATACGCAATTATGTGAGTATTACCAACAATCTAACTATCTGACCCCTGACCAATCAGTTTTTCGCCCGAATCACTCCACTACAACTGCCCACCTAAAAGTTTGCAACGACATCCAAACTGGCATGGAACAATGAGACCTAAATGGAGCAATTTTCCTTGATTTTGCAAAGGCCTTTGACACAGTAGACCACGAGATACTACTGATCAAACTAAAAAACTCTGTTATTGCTGATCGTCCGTTAACTTGGTTTCGATCATATGTATCGGATCGATCACTATATGTCTCCATTTCTGACAGCGAATCCCTCCCTCACCCAGTCACGTGTGGTGTACCCCAAGGCTCCATTCTCGGCCTCCTACTATTCACATTATTTATAAATGATCTGCCTAATGTCTACAAATCCTCAACTGTACACATGTACGCAGATGACACGGTAATCTATGCAAACAATTCCGATCTGCCGCAGCTTGAAGCAGTGCTCCAAGACCAGTTCACAGAGGTAGAAAAGTGTATCTCAAGAAACAAACTCTTCCTAAACACTGACAAAACTGTCACAATGATCTTTGGAACGGGACCTAATTTACACAAATTACAAAATTCCCAACTTCGCATAAAAACAAAATCCAATTGCACGCTGACCGCAGTCCACTTTTTTAAATACATAGGTATGTTGTGAGACCCCAATCTATCTTTTGGCCTCCACATAGAAAAACTTGCATCTAAACTTTATCCAAAACTAGGCCTCAGCCTCAGCCCTACAGTAAAGGAAATGATTGTACAGCAAATGCTGATGCCTATCATGGATTACGGGGACATAGTATATGCACCTGCACCACAAACTTACCTTAATAAACTTAATACATTGTATAACTCGTTCTGCCGCTTTGTGCTACAATGTAACTACAGGACCCACCATTGTGACAGGTTAAAAGAACTAAACTGGCTGTTGCTGGAATCCAGACGCACCCTCCATCTTTCCTGCCTTGTGTTTAACCCCTTAATGATCACAGCACTTTTCCATTTTCTGTCCGTTTGGGACCAAGGCTATTTTTACATTTTTGCTGTGTTTGTGTTTAGCTGTAATTTTCTTCTTACTCATTTACTGTACCCACACATATTATATACCGTTTTTTTCTCGCCATTAAATGGACTTTCTAAAGATATCATTATTTTCATCATATCATATAATTTACTATAAAAAAAATGATAAAATATGAGGAAAAATGGAAAAAAACACACTTTTTCTAACTTTGACCCCCAAAATCTGTTACATATCTAAAACCACCAAAAAACACCCATGCTAAATAGTTTCTAAATTTTGTCCTGAGTTTAGAAATACCCAATGTTTACATGTTCTTTGCTTTTTTTGCAAGTTATAGGGCCATAAATACAAGTAGCACTTTGCTATTTCCAAACCATTTTTTTCCAAAATTAGCGCTAGTTACATTAGAACACTAATATCTTTCAGGAATCCCTGAATATCCCTTGACATGTATATATTTTTTTTTTAGTAGACATCCCAAAGTATTGATCTAGGCCAATTTTGGTATATTTCATACCACCATTTCACCGCCAAATGCGATCAAATACAAAAAATCGTTCACTTTTCACAAATTTTTTCACAAACTTTCGGTTTCTCACTGAAATTATTTACAAACAACTTGTGCAATTATGGCATAAATGGTTGTAAATTCTTCTCTGGGATCCCCTTTGTTCAGAAATAGCAGACATATATGGCTTTGGCGTTGCTTTTTGGTAATTAGAAGGCCGCTAAATGCCACTGCGCACCACAAGTGTATTATGCCCAGCAGTTAAGGGGTTAATTAGGGAGCTTTTAGGGAGCTTGTAGGGTTAATTTTAGCTTTAGTGTAGTGTAGTAGACAACCCCAAGTATTGATCTAGGCACATTTTGGTATATTTCATGCCACCATTTCACCGCCAAATGCGATCAAATTAAAAAAAAAACGTAAAATTTTTCACAATTTTAGGTTTCTCACTGAAATCATTTACAAACAGCTTGTGCAATTATGGCACAAATGGTTGTAAATGCTTGTCTGGGATCCCCTTTGTTCAGAAATAGCAGACATATATGACTTTGGCTTTCTGGTAATTAGAAGGCCGCTGCTGCGCCTCACACGTGTATTATGGCTAGCAGTGAAGGGGTTAATTAGGGAGTTTGTAGGGAGCTTGCAGGGTTAATTTTAGCTTAAGTGTAGAGATCAGCCTCCCATCTGACACATCCCACCCCCTGATCCCTCCCAAACAGCTCCCTTCCCTCCCCCACCCCACAATTGTCCCCGCCATCTTAAGTACTGGCAGAAAGTCTGCCAGTACTAAAATAAAAGGGTTTTTTAAAAAAAATAAAAGGGTTTTTTAAAAAAAAAAAAAAAAAATAGGGGGGCGGAGCCTGGCCATAGCTGAACATGGCTGCTTTCTAAAAAAGCTCTGATGTCCCTGCCGAGCTTACGCTAAAATAAGTGCATATACTTCATAATCTTAAGCAGAAATTAGCATTTTCTACCATCCTAATACTAATCCTCTAATTTGAGACACCTTCAACAACTCTGTGGCTACTTATATCACCGCTTAGCCGCACCTGATCACGGCGCCGCCATTGCTGGGCCTGAACGCACACGGAGGTAGTGGCTACACTCAGACACCCCTTAACAGCTTTGAGCCTTACCGATTTGGCAACGGATCAAGAACGGAGCAGTATAGCACCAGGACCGAACGGTACTATCGCAATCCCGGAGCTGTCTTAAGCGGAGGTGAGCCTATGCGCTGTACATATGCAGCGTGGGATACAACGGCTGAGTTAAGTGAGCCTAAATACAAGCCGCGAATAAGAGGGTACACTCACCGGACACCAGCCTCCTTCACGGTGATCCTGAGCAGCAAACGTGACAGTGTCATGGTCTGAGAGCGGAACAGACCCAAGCAAGATCGCTTCGCCAGACTTCTGTGAAGGGCCACGCGGTAGAAGGGACCGCTGCTTTCTATTTATAAGGTACTTAACTTTATTACCCTTATCGGATTTTTTTTTTGTGGGCCCTGTGAGGGAGGCTTATTACAAGGGAACAGTGGAGTTGTCACAGCCACAACTGTGTAGGCCGCAAAATTGATAAGCGCACCACGCGCATAGGAAATCTGATAAACCATATACAGCACAGAACAGGGCCTATCCACCAGATCTTCCCAACAATTTCAGTGCCTTAAATCTGAAGAAAGAAATATAACCACTTATAGTAAAATACAGGCAGTATACAATTTAACACTGCTACTTCACAGCGATATCCTTGTTTGTAAACACCTATTGCTGGGCCTGTCACACCACTCTCGACACATAAAGCTCAGTCTGAGGGTGCCTATGTAATGTCTAATAGAAGACACGCCAGACTGCCTAAGAATTCCCAAACTACAGTGATGGACAACTTTTTAATAGCAAATGAACCTGCAACCCCCCTAGGGAGGCCTGAGACACACCAGAAAGGAGTAACAGCGCAGATTCATAATTCTGAAACAATGTCTACCCACCAAAACTGTGTGACTAAAGAGGATATAAAGCTTCTTTCTTCCAAAGCAGACATAAAAGAGGCCATGAGGGAATTCAAATCTATGTTTCATGAACTTAAACAAGACATTTCAGCTGTTGACCGCAGAGTAACTCAAGTAGAGGAAAAACATGAGGCACTCAGTTCTGACCTCCAACATCAAGCCAGCTTTCTACAAGCACAAGAGAGCACTGTACACACGTTATTAGACAGAATTGAAGACCTTGAGAATCGCAGTAGGAGGAACAACCTCAGACTGCGAGGAGTCCCAGAGTCAATTGAACCCCCTGCTATTCAGGAATATATTCAAGACTTTGTCAAATATCTTAGAAATGAAATGGTAGGCCCTGAGATCCAGATTGAAAGAGCACATAGGGCGTTGCGCCCTAAACCCCCTGGACGGGCTCCACCTAGAGACATCATCTTAAAATTGCTATCCTTTAAAGAAAAAGAAGACGTGCTTAGACTGGCTAGAAACAAGCAACATATAGAATTCAGAGGCGTGGAGCTACAAGTGTACTCAGATCTAAGCCCAACTACTCTCCAAAAGAGGAGAGACCTCAGATTTGTTACCTCTGTCTTGAAAGCTAACAGAATCCCATATAGATGGGGATTTCCTACCAGCCTCATGGTCACAAAAAACAATGTCACACATGTCCTCAAGAACCCAGCTGACCTTCCCTCCTTCAACCAGGCACTGGATCTTAACATAAGACTTCCTGTGAAGGCTCCCGCGGCCCCAGAGGGCCCAGCTGATGGAGAACCCAGTGGCTTGTAGCAATCCACAGAAGGATTATAAGGAACATTCTTTTTCTTCAACATTTTGATGTTGTGACCTACCTATCCTAGCACCAGTCCTGAATTTGGGCTGCAATCTCCTGGACATTGAGAATCGTCTCAGATAAGTTATGACCTAATGGTGTTTTTATTTACTTCAAGACTTGACTGATAATAACCCCTGTGGTCAACCTTTAGAACTATACTGGTAACAATGATAGATGAATGCATGTATTCCCTATACTTAGGATGTTCTGTTGTGACTGCACATGTATGAATAATTGTATTTTATTGCTCATGGTTCAGATCTAAAAATTAGAGTGGAATATATTAATATAAATAATTCTATCAAGTCCATAAGACTAATCAGTTGGGAGCAGAGGTGCTTGGATTTGTTTCAAGAGTAGACTGACCATAACCCATGTGATCAATCCAAAGAATTATACTGATAGCAGTACTAGATAAATGTATGTGGTTCTTGTACTAATAACGTTCTGTTGTATTCACACATGTTTGAATTATTGCCTGTTATTGCCTCACGATTCAAAGCTAGAGTCTGGAGTTACAATCACACAACCCCCGTATATTAGTAAGATTTGATTGAAACACGGCTCACTTGACTCAGACAGTTCAACACACAAAGTCTAATGGGAACACACCAGCTAGCATGAGACTAATAGAAATTACACTGTCAATGAAAACACATCGGGTTACAAATCACCGGTTCCACAGTAGGATCCTTCTGGAGCAATCTCCAGAAGCCATTAATCTAAGTCTCTTTCTAAATATGTGGAGTAATATTTATGCTTATCTAAATAATTATTAGGAGCTGTGAGAAAAGGGGAAAATGTATCTCAGATCCCTAAATTAATAGACTAGGGTAGAGGGAGATGATATCTTAGTATAATAATGCTTTCAAGCTCCTAAAACCAATCAGAGGTGAGCAGAGGTGCTACAGAAATTGGGCCTCCCTTTATTCAGATATCTTTCGATCAATCCTAATAGACGCCTTTTGCCTACTCGAAGCAGAAAGCACCCAATAAGCGCATAGTTAGACAAGAACAACATGGTTGGCCACAAGTTTAGAGAACACCTAAAGACAATCACCCAAATCACCAAGTTACAGAAGGGACAAGGACCTCTTTAACACATAGAATACTGACTCCATATTAGGTCCCCCCCTGACATCCGGCAGGAGACTCGACACAGGAGCTCACACATAGAGATATGGAGGGTAGGTCGTGAAAATGCAATCATTAAATGCACTTATTACTGTTGTTTATCTTTTCAAAGGAATATATATGTAGTGTAAGTAGGCGGGGAACACTACCCCTGCTTTTACTGTTTATTGTTGTTATCTGTTCTTTCTTAACAGATTGGTTTCTGTATAATATCAGATTAGGTTTCTTCCTAGATCACAGAGTCAGTCACTCAGAGTACTGTCACAAAGAGGTTTTTTTTTCTTCTTTTTTTTTTAGTGATGTAACTCATTATCTTTTGACTCCTGATAGTACGTTTTCATCTTTCTAACTTTCATCTATTCTCTCTTACTCTCCCTTTACCCCCCTGTTCTCTTTACCTCCCCCCTTACCCCATCCCTCTCCCCCCCCCCTTTTTTTTTTTTTCTTATTTTTCCCTCTCTCTTCCCTCTTGAAAAGAATAAGAAAAAATGGCGAACCAGCGCTTAGGAATTGTGTCTCGTCCCATAGAATTAATCTCTATAAATGCAAAAGGCCTGAACAGCCCAGCTAAGCGCTCTATGGTAATGAGAGACTTACATAGACAGGGAGGTAACATCATCTACCTACAAGAAACACACTTTGCAGTAGGTCATGAACCCCGCTGGTTTAGCCGACAATATCCGCTTGCCTTTTTTGCCTCAGGCCCCCAGAAAAAAAACGGGGTGGGTGTCCTTTTTAGTGCAGACATACCTTTCAAACTTGCACAAATATACAGAGATCCGGAAGGTAGATACTTGATTCTCACAAGTTCACTATACAACAGGCCTCTAACATTAGTTAACGTTTACTGCCCGAATCAATCTCAGCAGGTCTTCTTTCAGAAAGTAATCCACAAAATGCTTGAGGTCCAATCTGGTATTCTATTCTTGGGTGGGGATTTAAACATCTCCTTGGACCCAACCCTTGACACCTCCGATGGACTTTCCAGCGTCCCCCATAAATCGCTTAAACGGTTACTGACTACTCTTAAGGACGCAGCACTACATGACATTTGGCGGATACACCACCCCTCAGCTAAGAACTATTCATTTTATTCCCATCCTCATAGAAAATACTCCAGAATAGATTACTGGTTTACGGACACTATCGGACTCACACTCTCCACCAATAGTAACATACTTCCCATTACATGGTCAGATCATGCCCCGGTCACTTGTACCGTATTATGGTCTAATGTCCCGGCCACACCTTACATCTGGAAGATGGATGACCTTCTCCTGGAAGATCCAGTATTTAAACTGGAAGTCGAAGGGGCTCTAAAGGAATACTTCCAAATACATAGATATTCGGACTCCCAGACCACAGTGGTCTGGGAGGCTCATAAATGCACAATCAGAGGCCTCTTTCTCAAACAAAAGGCTGGACTAGTCAGGAGAAGGAGAGAGAAATATCGCAGATTGCTTGATGCAGTAGAAATAGCTGAACAAGCACATAAAAGAATGCCAACTGATATCGCATTAACCAAGACTTTAGCTCAGGAGAGGTCGGAACTTATGAAGTTCCTTCAAGTAGACTATCAAAAAGCGGCCTTAATTCTAAGGCAACAGTTTTACGAACAAGGTGATAAAGCTGGACGCTTACTGGCCAGAGCAATAGCGAGGAAAAAAAACAAGCACTATGTATATAGTATGATTCACCCAGATGGGGAATCGAAAGAGGATGGCAAGTCAATCGCTGAGATCTTTGGATCTTATTATGATGGCCTATATAACATACAGAGAGTACCTAATGTAGGAGACGAGCCCCTCCTCCGATCACGAGAATCGCAACAGATTCTGGAATATCTAGAAGGGGTGGAGATCCCTCAGCTCTCTGACCAGGATTCTGAAGCGTTGGAGTCTCCGATCACGCTGTCAGAAATTAAACAAGCCATTAAAGATCTGGCAACCGGGAAGAGCCCAGGCCCGGATGGATTTGGAACCAAATACTATAAAACATTCGGTGATATATTGGCACCAGAACTGCTGACTCTTTTTAATCAACTGTCCGACTCCCCGGTTTTACCCCATTCTATGCTCGAAGCGCATATCACAGTCATTCCTAAACCCAACAAACCTGACAATAAACCAGAGAACTTCCGCCCTATCTCATTACTAAATTCAGATATCAAGATACTGGCGAAAGTTATAGCCAATCGTCTCTTCAAATACCTACCGCAGCTGATCTCCACTGACCAAGTGGGCTTTATTCCAAAACGTGAGGCAAGGGATAATACCCTTAAGGTCCTCCAGATTATAACACATGCCCATATCACCACAACCCCGCTGGCCCTGGTCTCTACAGACGCAGAAAAAGCGTTTGACCGGGTCAGCTGGGTATTTATGCGACACACTTTGGAGAAATTTGGCCTAGGTTCCAAATTTATAAACAGGATCATGTCCTTGTATTCGTCTCCGAACGCTAGAGTTAGGGTGAACGGAGTGCTCTCTAGCGCCTTTACAATTCGCAACGGGACTAGGCAGGGGTGTCCCCTGTCCCCTCTCTTATTCGCGTTGACAATTGAGGTCTTGGCGAGTAGGATCAGGGCAAACCCAGATGTACACGGTATTCCGGTGGGAGGCGATGAACATAAGCTCGCCATGTACGCAGACGATGTCTTACTTATGATATCGGATGTGAAGGGATCCTTGACGGCGGCCCTAGAAGAGTGTACACTCTTTGGCACAGTATCAAACTTCCTTTTGAACCCTACCAAATCAGAGATTATGAATGTTACAATTCCACACACCGATTTTCAGGCGTTGGAGGGCTCATGCCCGATAAAAATAGCGCAGGGCAAACTGAAATATCTTGGTATTCATCTAACACCAAACATAAAAGAGATAGTGGATATGAACTATAAAAACATCAGAGACGAAATCCTTAAGGACCTATCGTCCTGGAGAAATAAAACCATCTCTTGGCTGGGGCGCATCGGGGTGGTCAAGATGAATGTGCTACCACGGGTGCTATATGTCATGCAAACCATCCCTTTATCGATGGCCTCTCACATTATTCATCAGATACAGTCTGCTCTAGAGTCCTATATTTGGAGAGATCTGAAACCGAGAATCAACAGGAAAACTACTTTCCTACCTCGGAATAGAGGCGGACTAGGTATACCAGATTTAAGATTGTACCACACAGCTATATCCCTCCAGCGATTGGTGGAGTGGTGTCACAACTCGGCCCAAAAGGCATGGGTACAGATCGATGGTGTAATTCTGAAGAGGGGCAATGTGGGAGCTCTTGCGTGGACCCCTGCCAATGACAGACCCCCAGTGATCAGTCTATACCCAATGATCTAGGAGGTATTCTCGATCTGGGATAAACTACTTAAAAAAGCCGCCTATGTCTCAACGCTACCCTCACCGATTACATCTCTCAGTGAAAATCCAGAGATGGAATTTCTGCCCAGCCTCAATCTTCCGAACAAGACTTATAGTTTAAGCGAAGCAGCAATAACAGAATTTATGTTTACCTGATAAATTACTTTCTCCAACGGTGTGTCCGGTCCACGGCGTCATCCTTACTTGTGGGATATTCTCTTCCCCAACAGGAAATGGCAAAGAGCCCAGCAAAGCTGGTCACATGATCCCTCCTAGGCTCCGCCTTCCCCAGTCATTCGACCGACGTAAAGGAGGAATATTTGCATAGGAGAAATCATATGATACCGTGGTGACTGTAGTTAAAGAAAATAAATCATCAGACCTGATTAAAAAACCAGGGCGGGCCGTGGACCGGACACACCGTTGGAGAAAGTAATTTATCAGGTAAACATAAATTCTGTTTTCTCCAACATAGGTGTGTCCGGTCCACGGCGTCATCCTTACTTGTGGGAACCAATACCAAAGCTTTAGGACACGGATGATGGGAGGGAGCAAATCAGGTCACCTAGATGGAAGGCACCACGGTTTGCAAAACCTTTCTCCCAAAAATAGCCTCAGAAGAAGCAAAAGTATCAAATTTGTAAAATTTGGTAAAAGTGTGCAGTGAAGACCAAGTCGCTGCCTTACATATCTGATCAACAGAAGCCTCGTTCTTAAAGGCCCATGTGGAAGCCACGGCCCTAGTGGAATGAGCTGTGATTCTTTCAGGAGGCTGCCGTCCGGCAGTCTCATAAGCCAATCTGATGATGCTTTTAAGCCAAAAAGATAGAGAGGTAGAAGTTGCTTTTTGACCTCTCCTTTTACCAGAATAAACAACAAACAAGGAAGATGTTTGTCTGAAATCCTTTGTAGCATCTAAATAGAATTTTAGAGCACGGACAACGTCCAAATTGTGTAACAAACGTTCCTTCTATGAAACTGGATTCGGACACAAAGAAGGTATAACTATCTCCTGGTTAATATTTTTGTTGGAAACAACCTTCGGAAGAAAACCAGGCTCAGTACGTAAAAACCACCTTATCTGCATGGACCAGATAGGGCGGAGAACACTGCAGAGCAGATAACTCAGAAACTCTTCTAGCGGAAGAAATTGCAACCTAAAACAAAACTTTCCAAGATAATAACTTAATATCTACGGAATGTAAGGGTTCAAACGGAACCCCTTGAAGAACTGAAAGAACTAGATTAAGACTCCAGGGAAGAGTCAAAGGTCTGTAAACAGGCTTGATTCTAACCAGAGCCTGAACAAACGCTTAAACGTCTGGCACAGCTGCCAGCCTTTTGTGAAGTAAAACAGATAAAGCAGAGATCTGTCCCTTCAGAGAACTCGCAGAAAATCCTTTCTCCAAACCTTCTTGTAGAAAGGAAAGAATCTTAGGAATTTTTATCTTGTTCCATGGGAATCCTTTAGATTCACACCAACAGATATATTTTTTCCATATAGTATGGTAAATTTTTCTAGTTACAGGCTTTCTAGCCTGAATAAGAGTATCTATTACAGAATCTGAAAACCCACGCTTTGATAAAATCAAGCGTTCAAACTCCAAGCAGTCAGTTGGAGGAAAACCAGATTCGGATGTTCGAATGGACCCTGAATAAGAAGGTCCTGTCTCAAAGGTAGCTTCCATGGTGGAGCCGATGACACATTCACCAGGTCTGCATACCAAGTCCTGCGTGGCCACACAGGAACTATCAAGGTCACCGAAGTCCTCTCCAGATTGATCCTGGCTACCAGCCTGGGAATGAGAGGAAACGGTGGGAATACATAAGCTAGGTTGAAGTTCAAAGGTGCTACTATTGTATCCAATAGAGTCGCCTTGGGATCCCTGGATTTGGACCCGTAACAAGGGACCATGAAGTTCTGACGAGAGGCCATCAGAACCATGTCTGGAATGCCCCATAATTGAGTTATTTGGGCAAAGATTTCCAGATGGAGTTCCCACTCCCCCGGATGCTCCTCCATCGCCAGGGAACTCCTTGTTACCCCCTGATGGTTGATATATGTAACAGTCGTCATGATGTCTGATTGAAACCTTATGAATTTGGCCTTTGCTAGTCGAGGCCAAGCCTTGAGAGCATCGAATATCGCTCTCAGTTCCATTATGTTTATCGGGAGAAGAGAGTCTTCCCGAAACCAAAGACCCTGAGTTTTCAGGGGTTCCCAGACCGCGCCCCAGCCCACCAGACTGGCGTCGGTCGTGACAATGACCTATTCTGGTCTGCGGAAGCTCATTCCCTGTGACAGGTTGTCCAGGGTCAGCCACCAACGGAGTGAATCTCTGGTTATTTGATCTACTTGTATCGTCGGAGACAAGTCTGTATAATCCCCATTCCACTGTCTGAGCATGCCCAGGTACAATGGTCTTAGATGAATTCGTGCAAAAGGAACTATGTCCATTGCCGCAACCATCAAACCTATTACTTCCATGGACTGCGCTATGGAAGGAAGAAGAACAGAATGAAGTACCTGACAAGAGCTTAGAAGTTTTGATTTTCTGGCCTCTGTCAGAAAAACCTTCATTTCTAAGGAAACTATTATTGTTCCCAAGAAGGGAACTCTTGTTGACGGGGACAGAGAACTTTTTTCTATGTTCACTTTCCACCTGTGAGATCTGAGAAAGGCTAGGACAATGTCCGTATGAGCCCTTGCTTTTGACAGAGACGACACTTGAATCAGGATGTCGTCCAAGTAAGGTACTACTGCAATGCCCCTTGGTCTTAGCACCGCTAGAAGGGACCCTAGTACCCTTGTGAAAATCCTTGGAGCAGTGGCTAATCCGAATGGAAGTGCCACAGGTAATGCTTGTCCAGAAAGGCGAACCTTAGGAACCGAAAATGTTCCTTGTGGATAGGAATACGTAGGTACGCATCCTTTAAGTCCACCGTGGTCATGAATTGACCTTCCTGGATGGTAGGAAGGATCGTTCGAATGGTTTCCATTTTGAATGATGAAACCCTTAGAAACTTGTTTAGAATCTTGCGATCTAAAATAGGTCTGAATGTTCCCTCTTTTTTGGGAATAATGAACAGGTTGGAGTAAAAAACCCATCCCTTGTTCTCCTAATGGAACAGGATGAATCACTCCCATGCTTAACAGGTCTTCTACACAGTGTAAGAATGCCTGTTCGAAGATAATTGAGACCCGTGGAACCTTCCCCTTGGGGGTAGTTCCCTGAATTCCAGGAGATAACCTTGAGAAACTATTTCTAGCGCCCAAGGATCCTGAACATCTCTTGCCCCAGCCTGAGCAAAGAGAGAAAGTCTGCCCCCCACCAGATCCTTCCCAGATCGGGGGCCAACACTTCATGCTGTTTTGGTAGCAGTGGCAGGTGACTTGGCCTGCTCACCCTTGTTCCAGCCTTGCATCGGCCTCCAGGCTGGCTTGGTTTGAGAAGTATTACCCTCTTGCTTAGAGGGTGTAGAATTTGAGGCTGGTCCGTTTCTGCGAAAGGGACGAAAATTTGGCTTCTTTTTAGCCTTAAAAGACCTATCCAGAGGAAGGGCGTGGCCCTTTCCCCCAGTGATGTCTGAAATAATCTCTTTCAAGTCAGGGCCAAACAGTGTTTTACCCTTGAAAGGGATGTTAAGCAAAAGCGCTCTGCGCGCCACGATAGCAAACCCTGAATTATTCGCCGCTAATCTAGCTAATTGCAAAGCGGCATCTAAAATAAAAAAGAGTTAGCCAATTTAAGAGCTTGAACTCTGTCCAAAACCTCCTCGTACAAAGATTCTTTATTGAGCGACGTTTCTAGTTCTTCGAACCAGAAACACGCAGCTGTAGTGACAGGAACAATGCATGAAATTGGTTGTAGAAGGTAACCTTGCTGAACAAACATCTTTTTAAGCAAACCCTCTAACCTTTAATCCATAGGATCTTGAAAGCACAACTATCTTCTATAGGAATAGAAGTGCGTTTGTTTAGAGTAGAAACCGCCCCCTCGACCTTGGGGACTGTATGCTATAAGTCCTTTCTGGGGTCGACTATAGGAACTAATTTCTTAAATATAGGGGGAGGACAAAAGGTATGCCGGGCCTTTCCCACTCCTTATTTACTATGTCCGCCACCCGCTTGGGTATAGGAAAAACATCGGGGGGCACCGGAACCTCTAGGAACTTGTCCATCTTACCTAATTTCTCTGGAATGACCAAATTGTCACAATCATCCAGAGTAGATAATACCTCCTTAAGTAGTGCGTGGAGATGTTGAAATTTAAATTTAAAAGTTACAATATCAGGTTCTGCTTGTTGAGAAATTTTCCCTGAATCTGAAATTTCTCCCTCAGACAAAACCTCCCTCCTGGCCCCTTCAGATAGGTGTGAGGGTATGTCAGAACAGATATCATCAGCGTCCTCTTGCTCTTCAGTGTTTAAAACAGAGCAATCACGCTTTCTCTGATAAGTAGGCATTTTGGAAAAAATGCATGCAATAGAATTATTCATTACAGCCATTAATTGTTGTATGGTAATAAGTATTGGCGCACTAGATGTACTAGGGGCCTCTTGTGTGGGCAAAACTGGTGTAGACACAGAAGGGGATGATGCAGTACCATGCTTACTCCCCTCATTAGAGGAATCATCTTGGGCAATATCATATCTATGGCATTATTATCCCTACTTTGTTTGGACATTATGACACAAATATATCACATATATTTAAATGGGGAGACACATTGGCTTTCATACATATAGAACATCGTTATCTGATGGTTCAGACATGTTAAACAGGCTTAAACTTGTCAACAAAGCACAAAAAACGTTTTACAATAAAACCGTTACTGTCCCTTTAAATTTCAAACTGAACACACTTTATTACTGAATATGTGAAAAAGTATGAAGGAATTGTTCAAATTTCACCAAAATTTCACCACAGTAACTTAAAGCCATAAAAGTATTGCACACCAAATTTGAAAGCTTTAACCCTTAAAATAACGGAACCGGAGCCGTTTTTACATTTAACCCCTATACAGTCCCAGGTATCTGCTTTGCTGAGACCCAACCAAGCCCAGAGGGGAATACGATACCAAATGATGCCTTCTATAAGCTTTTTCAGTGGTTCTTAGCTCCTCACACATGCATCTGCATGCCATGCTTTCCAAAAACAACTGCGCATTAGAGGCGCGAAAATGAGGGTCTGTCTATGACTAGAAAAGGCCCCCAGTGAAAAAGGTGTCCAATACAGTGCCTGCCGTTTTTATTAAAACAATCCCCAAGATTTAACAACTATTAAAAGTAATAATCTGCCAAATATACTTAGTAAAGTAATCGTTTTAGCCCAGAAAAATGTCTACCAGTTTTTTAAGCCCTAATGAAGCCCTTTATTCTTTTACTTAAACTAAGAAAATGGCTTACCGGTTCCCATAGGGAAAATGACAGCTTCCAGCATTACCGAGTCTTGTTAGAAATGTGTCATACCTCAAGCAGCAAAAGTCTGCTCACTGTTTCCCCCAACTGAAGTTAATTCCTCTCAACAGTCCTGTGTGGAAACAGCCATCGATTTTAGTAACGGTTGCTAAAATCATTTTCCTCTTACAAACAGAAATCTTCATCTCTTTCCTGTTTCAGAGTAAATAGTACATACCAGCACTATTTTAAAATAACAAACTCTTGATTGAAGAATAAAAACTACATTTAAACACCAAAAAACTCTAAGCCATCTCCGTGGAGATGTTGCCTGTACAACGGCAAAGAGAATGACTGGGGAAGGCGGAGCCTAGGAGGGATCATGTGACCAGCTTTGCTGGGCTCTTTGCCATTTCCTGTTGGGGAAGAGAATATCCCACAAGTAAGGATGACGCCGTGGACCGGACACACCTATGTTGGAGAAATATAACATACTCAGTCGGGATAAATTGAAGTCACAAGAAGAACTAGTTGAGTGGAACAGAGAGGCATTTACCTCATGGTTCACAGTGACACAGACTTTGCACTACTTTACCACTCATAAAGCTAAGCCAGATCTGACTAGACGCAGAACTTACTTTGAAACTCTGTGCACAATGACCACACCCCCGTCTCATTTGATCTCTCAGATTTATAGAATACTACAACAAGGTGGTGAAGACTACCTTCCTGGTTTTACACAGACGTGGCAAAATGAGCTGGGCTTAGATATAGGACCTAGGGAATGGAACAAGATATTTAACAAAACAAAGAAAGCCTCAATTTCGGCTAGGGTTCAAGAAACACAATACAAATTGATGAGCAGGTGGTATCTGACCCCCCAAAGGTTAAAACACATATACCCCCACACAAATGGGGGATGCTGGAGAGGATGCGGAGAAAATGGCACCCTACTACATATTTGGTGGACCTGTCCCCTACTAACACCTTATTGGAATGACATAATGGCCGAAATGAGTAGGGTACTCGAGGTGATCATCCCTCCGAATCCAAGTTATTTACTATATCATCAGCTACCTAAGATCACAAGGGAAGATAAGTATAGGCTTCTTCTGGTGATGCTCAATGGAGCAAAAAGCTTGATTCCCATGTATTGTAAAAAACAGACCACCCCCAGTGTTCAAGAGTGGAGAGCTAAAGTGGCAGACCTGCTGAGACTTGAAAGATACCACTACCTTAAAATTGGAAAACTGGGTACACACGAGATGATGCTTATGATCTGGGAGGGAAGAGGATTGTGAACTAACAAGGTGTTTCAATGTTCTGAGCTGGGACACAGTTTAAAGGGGAAGTCTCCTTCCCCCTTCCCCCCCCCTTTTTTTTTTTTTTCTCTCTACCCTCCCTTTTCCCTCCCCCATCTCTACATCCTGTAACCCTAACCCACTTATTCTGCCTTTCTAGACATCTACTTTTCTAAAGAGTACAGTATTATAAGCAGCAGTGTGATGTGATTAAGCTGCTGAAAAGCGATAAATACCATATGATCTGTACCCGAGGAATTACGCTTTTCCTTCTTCCCGATGTCTTCTATATATTTATAATCTGTATCACTAAGCAGCTGATGTTAGACGTTTTTGTTATATAGTCAGTATACATTTCTGTAGTATCTGACGAAGTTTTCTCTTATGCTGTTTGATTTGAACTAATTCCTATCTGCGAAATGATATAAACAAACTTTAACTGTACAGGTGTTTGAAATTATGTACAACTGACTTTGCAATGTATGCATATTAATGCCCTGTATTTTTCACATTTCGCCAATAAAGCTTTATTTTGAAAACTAAAAATAAATAAATAATTTTTTTTAGCATATTTACATATGCTACTGTGTAGGATCCCCCCCCTTAGCCCCCAACCTCCCTGATCCCCCCCAAAACCGCTCTCTAACCCTCCCCTCTGCCTTATTGGGGGCCATCTTGGGTACTGGCAGCTGTCTGCCAGTACCCAGTTTGCAATAAAAAGTGCTTTTTTGTTTGTTTATTTTTTTCAGTAGTGTAGCTTCCCCCCCCCCCCCCCCCACACACAGACAAACCCCCACCACCTTGCTTATCGGTTTTTTTTTTAAATATATTTGACATTTTTTTAACATTTTTTATTTTCCAAATTTTGTGTAGTGTAGCGGTTCCCACCTGCTCCCTCCCCGTGCACGCACCCGCCCCCACCCTCCTGTGCACGCGCACGCCCCCAGCCACCCCCACTCACGATCCCACCCCCCTTCACATAACCAGGGCCATCGATGGCCGCCACCCGCCTCCCGGTCCGGCTCCCATCCACCAACGCAGTAAGCCACCGATCTCCGGTGCAGAGAGGGCCACAGAGTGGCTCTCTCTGCACCGGATGGCTTAAAAAGGTTATTGCAGGATGCCTCCATATCGAGGCATCACTGCAATAACCGGAAAGCATCTGGAAGCGAGCAGGATCGCTTCCAGCTGCTTTACACACTGAGGACGTGCAGGGTACGTTCTCAGGCGTTAACTGCCTTTTTTTTTTGAGGACGTACCCTGCACGTCCTCAGTCGTTAAGGGGTTAAGAGCCTTTCTGGGAAGCTCCCACCCTACCTGAGCAGAATACTCTTCCCTGCTATTCCCACCTCCTATAACCTCCGATCCAATAACAGCACATTAATTAGCTTGCCTCAATACAAAAAGAAAGCAACTCGATCCTCCTTTTCCTACAGAGCACCACAATTATGGAATGACCTCCCTCACACTTTCAAAACTTCCCCAAACCTAATATCCTTTAAGAGATCCATCTCTACATATCTCAAAACAGAATGTGCCTGTCATGGTTGATTACATATTTCCTACCAGTTCTATGTTAAATGTTTGCATATATTGTGTATTATTAATGTTTTTGTATTTTATTGTACCCTATTGTATCAATGCAATGTTTTGTGGTCCCAGGACATACTTGAAAATGAGAGAAATCTCAATGTATCCTTCCTGGTAAAATATTTTATAAATAAATAAATAAAAACAGAATTTATGCTTACCTGATAAATTACTTTCTCTTGCGGTGAATCCAGTCCACGGATTCATCCTTTACTTGTGGGATATTCTCATTCCCTACAGGAAGTGGCAGAGAGAGCACACAACAGAGCTGTCCATATAGCTCCCCCTCTAGCTCCACCCCCCAGTCATTCGACCAAAGGTTAGGAAGAAAAAGGAGAAACCATAGGGTGCAGTGGTGACTGTAGTTTAAACAAAAATGTTTTACCTGACTTAATTGCCAGGGCGGGCCGTGGACTTGATACACCGTTAAGAGAAAGTAATTTATCAGGTAAGCATAAATTCTGTTTTCTCTTGCAAGGTGTATCCAGTCCACGGATTCATCCTTTACTTGTGGGATACCAATACCACAGTTTTAGGACACGGATGAAGGGAGGGAACAAGACAGGTACCTTAAACGGAAGGCACCACTGCTTGCAAAACCTTTCTCCCAAAAATAGCCTCTGAAGAAGCAAAAGTATCGAATTTGTAATTTGTAGAATGCCTTACAAATCTGTTCAACAGAAGCCTCATTCTTGAAAGCCCATGTGGAAGCCACTGCTCTGGTAGAATGAGCAGTAATTGTTTCAGGAGGCTGCTGGCCAGCAGTCTCATAGGCCAAACGGATGATGCTTTTCAGCCAAAAGAAAAGAGAGGTAGCAGTCGCTTTCTAACCTCTCCTCTTACCAGAATAGATAACAAACAAGGAAGATGTTTGTCTGAAATCCTTAGTTGCTTGCAAATAGAACTTTAGAGCACGAACTACATCAAGATTGTGCAACAGACATTCCTTCTTCGAAGAAGGATTGGGACACAGAGAAGGAACAACAATTTCCTGGTTAATATTCTTGTTAGAAACCACTATAGGAAGAAAACCAGGTTAAATACGCAAAACTACCTTATCTGCATGGAACACCAGGTAAGGTGAATCACACTGTAAGGCAGATAATTCTGAGACTCTTCGAGCAGAAGAGATGGCTACCAAAAACAAAACTTTCCAAGATAACAACTTAATATCTATGGAATGTAAAGGTTCAAACAGAACCCCTTGAAGAACTGAAATAACTAGATTTAGATAGGCTTGATTCTGACTAAAGCCTGTGCAAACGCTTGAATGTCTGGTACCTCTGCCAGACGCTTGTGTAAAAGGATAGACAGAGCAGATATCTGTCCCTTTAAAGAACTAGCCGACAATCCTTTCTCCAATCCGTCTTTGAGAAAGGACAATATCCTGGGAATCCTAATCTTACTCCATGAGTAACTCTTGGATTCACACCAACAAAGATATTTCCGCCATATCTTATGGTAGATTTTCCTGGTGACAGGCTTTCTAGTCTGAATCAGAGTATCTATAACTGACTCAGAGAAACCACGCTTTGATAGAATTAAGCGTTCAATCTCCAAGCAGTCAGACGTAGAGAAACTAGATTTGGATGCTTGAACGGACCCTGTATTAGAAGATCCTGCATCATTGGCAGTGTCCATGGTGGGACAGATGACATGTCCACTAGGTCTGCATACCAAGTCCTGCGTGGCCACGCAGGCGCTATCAAAATCACCGAAGCCTTCTCCTGCTTGATTCTGGCGACCAGACGAGGGAGATGGGGAAACGGTGGAAAAACATAAGCCAGATTGAAGGACCAAGGTGCTGCTAGAGCATCTATCAATACCGCCTTGGGGTCCCGGGACCTGGACCCGTAGAGAGAAAGTTTGGTGTTCTGACGGGACGCCATCAGATCCAACTCTGGAGTGCCCCAAAGCTGAGTCAGCTGAGCAAATACCTCCGGGTGGAGTTCCCACTCCCCCGGGTGAAAAGTCTGACGACTTAGAAAATCTGCTTCCCAGTTGTCTACTCCTGGGATGTGAATTGCTGAGAGATGGCAGGAGTGGTCCTCCGCCCACCTGATTGTTTTGGTAACTTCCTTCATTGCTAGGGAACTCTTTGTTCCCCCCTGATGATTGATGTAAGCTACAGTCGTGATGTTGTCCGACTGAAATCTGATGAATTTGGCCGCAGCTAGTTGAGGCCATGCCTGAAGCGCGTTGAATATCCCCTTCAGTTCCAGAATGTTTATCGGGAGAAGAGATACTTCCCGAGACCATAAGCCTTGAGCTTTCAGGGAGTCCCAGACTGCACCCCAGCCTAACAGACTGGCGTCGGTCGTTACAATGATCCACTCTGGTCTGCGGAAACATATTCCCTGAGACAGGTGATCCTGAGACAACCACCAGAGAAGAGAAACTCTGGTTTCCTGGTCCAACTGTATTTGAGGAGACAAATCTGCATAATCCCCATTCCACTGTTTGAGCATGCATAGTTGCAGTGGTCTGAGATGTATCCGAGCGAAAGGGACTATTGTCCATTGCCGCTACCATTAATCCGATTGCCTCCATGCACTGAGCTACAGATGGCCGAGGAATGGAATGAAGAACTCGGCAAGTAGTTAAAAGTTTCAACTTTCTGACCTCTGTCAGAAATATTTTCATTTCTACCGAATCTATTAATGTTCCTAGGAAGGGAACCCTTGTGAGTGGGGACAGAGGACTCTTTTTGATGTTCACCTTCCACCCGTGAGACCTCAGAAAGGCCAATACAATCTCCGTGTGAGCCTTGGCTCTGTGAAAGGACGGCGCCTGAATTAAGATGTCGTCCAAATAAGGAGCCACTGCTATGCCCCGCAGTCTTAGAACCGCCAGAAGGGACCCTAGCACCTTTGTGAAAATTCTGGGAGCAGTGGCTAAACTGAATGGAAGAGCCACGAACTGGTAATGCTTGTCTAGGAAAGCGAACCTGAGGAACTGATGATGATCTTTGTGGATAGGGATATGCAGGTACGCATCCTTTAGATCCACGGTAGTCATATATTGACCTTCCTGGATCATAGGTAAGATTGTCCGAATGGTCTCCATCTTGAAAGATGGGACTCTGAGGAATCCGTTTAGAATTTTTAGATCCAGGATTGGTCTGAAAGTTCCTTCTTTTTTGGGAACCACAAACAGGTTTGATTAATAACCCAGTCCTTGTTCTGCAATTGGAACTGGGTATATCACTCCCATTGTATGTAGATCTTCTACACAGCGTAAGAACGCCTCTTTCTTTGTCTGGTCTGTAGACAGACGAGAAATGTGGAACCTTCCCCTTGGAGGGGAGTCCTTGAATTCTAGAAGATATCCCTGGGTAACAATCTCTAATGCCCAGGGATCGTGAATATCTCTTGCCCAGGCCTGAGCAAAGAGAGAAAGTCTGCCCCCTACTAGATCCGGTCCTGGATCGGGGGCTACCCCTTCATGCTGTCTTGGTAGAAGCTGCAGTCTTTTTGGCCTATTTACCCTTGTTCCAGCCCTGGTAAGGCTTCCAGGTTGCCTTGGGCTGTGAAGCATTACCCTCTTGCTTTGCAGCAGTAGAGGCTGAACGGGGGCCGCTCCTGAAATTACGAAAGGAACGAAAATTAGCTTTGTTTTTAGCCTTAAAGGGCTTGTCCTGAGGGAGAGCATGGCCCTTTCCCACCGTTATTTCTGACAAATCTGGCTCGAAAAGGGTCTTTCCTTTGAAAGGGATATTTAATAATTTGGATTTTGATGACACATCGGCCGACCATGACTTGAGCCAAAGCGCTCTGCGCGCCATAATGGCGAAACCTGAATTTTTTGCCGCTAACTTAGCTAATTGCAAAGTGGCATCTGTGATAAAAGAATTAGCCAGCTTTAGAGCCTTAATTCTATCCATAATTTCGTCATATGAGGTCTCCGTCTGGAGCGACTCCTCCAGCGCCTCAAACCAGAAAGCCGCTGCAGTAGTTACAGGAATAATGCAGGCAATAGGTTGGAGAAGAAAACCTTGTTGAACAAAAATTTCTTAAGTAAACCTAACTTTTTATCCATAGGCTCTTTAAAACCACAACTGTCTTCAATTGGTATGGTTGTGCGTTTAGCAAGTGAAGAAACAGCCCCCTCTACCTTAGGGACCGTCTGCCACAAGTCCCGCCTGGGGTCAGTTATGGGGAACATTTTCTTAAAAATAGGGAGGGAACAAAAGGGACACCTGGTCTATCCCACTCCCTAGTAACAATATCCGCAACCCTCTAAGGGATTGGAAACGCATCAGTGTATACAGGGATCTCTAGGTACTTGTCTATTTTACACAACTTCTCTGGGACCACCATAGGGTCACAATCATCCAGAGTAGCTAATACCTCCCTGAGCAATACGCGGAGGTGTTCCAATTTAAATTTAAACGCTAATGAATCTGACTCTGCCTGATGAGAAACCTTTCCTGAATCGGAAATTTCTCCCTCAGACATCAAATCCCTCACCCCCACTTCAGAACGTTGTGAGGGCACATCAGATAAGGCTACCAAAGCTTCAGACTGCTCATAATCTGTTTTTAAAACAGAGCTATCGCGCTTTGCAGGAAAAACTGGCAGTTTGGATAGAAAGGCCGCAAGGGAATTATCCATGACTGTCGCTAGTTGTTGCAATGTAATAGGGGCAGACACACTAGAGGTACTAAGCATCGCTTGAGCGGGCGTAACTGGTTGTGACACATGGGGAGAGGTAGACTGACTATCCTCATTACCTTCAGTCTGAGAATCATCTAGGGCCACACTTTTAAGTGCAACAATATGATCTTTAAAGTGTATAGACATATTAGTGCAATTGGGACACATTCTGAGAGGGGGTTCCACTATGGCTTCTAAACACATTGAACAAGGATTTTCCTTAGTGTCAGACATGTTTAACAGACTAGTAGCATACACAAGCAGGCTTGGAAAACACTTTAATCAAATAAAAAACACAATTTGAAAAAAAGGTTACTGTGCCTTTAAGAAATAAAAAGAGCACACAATTTTACAAAACAGTGAAAAATGCAGCAATCCTTTTGAAATTTTCACAGTATGTACCTAAGGCTTTAATATGATTGCACCACAAGTTGCAGAACGATTAACCCCTTAATGCTCAAACCGGAGCAGCCTAAAACCAACAACCGGTTAAATAACTACAGCACCTTGCCACAGCTTACTGCTGTGGCCCTACCTGCCCTTAGGGATCAGTTTTGGGGGGAAAAGCTTCTTTTAGGCCCTCAATCAGCAGCTGGAACCTCCATGTGAAGCAGCATGAACTGTCTTTCAATTCTAACTGCGCATCTGAGGTGCAAAATTAGGCCCCTCCCACTCCACAGTTGTGAGGCCTACAAAAATCACTTCTAAGTGACTAAATTTTTGCCATGTGGATAATAACCCCAGAAAACACTCCAAAGTGCTTAAAAAAGTGTCTCCAATGAGTATTTCTTAAAAACAGAATTTATGTTTACCTGATAAATTACTTTCTCCAACGGTGTGTCCGGTCCACGGCGTCATCCTTACTTGTGGGATATTCTCTTCCCCAACAGGAAATGGCAAAGAGCCCAGCAAAGCTGGTCACATGATCCCTCCTAGGCTCCGCCTACCCCAGTCATTCGACCGACGTTAAGGAGGAATATTTGCATAGGAGAAACCATATGAAACCGTGGTGACTGTAGTTAAAGAAAATAAATTATCAGACCTGATTAAAAAACCAGGGCGGGCCGTGGACCGGACACACCGTTGGAGAAAGTAATTTATCAGGTAAACATAAATTCTGTTTTCTCCAACATAGGTGTGTCCGGTCCACGGCGTCATCCTTACTTGTGGGAACCAATACCAAAGCTTTAGGACACGGATGATGGGAGGGAGCAAATCAGGTCACCTAGATGGAAGGCACCACGGCTTGCAAAACCTTTCTCCCAAAAATAGCCTCAGAAGAAGCAAAAGTATCAAACTTGTAAAATTTGGTAAAAGTGTTCAGTGAAGACCAAGTCGCTGCCCTACATATCTGATCAACAGAAGCCTCGTTCTTGAAGGCCCATGTGGAAGCCACAGCCCTAGTGGAATGAGCTGTGATTCTTTCGGGAGGCTGCCGTCCGGCAGTCTCGTAAGCCAATCTGATGATGCTTTTAATCCAAAAAGAGAGAGAGGCAGAAGTTGCTTTTTGACCTCTCCTTTTACCGGAATAAACAACAAACAAGGAAGATGTTTGTCTAAAATCCTTTGTAGCATCTAAATAGAATTTTAGAGCGCGAACAACATCCAAATTGTGCAACAAACGTTCCTTCTTCGAAACTGGTTTCGGACACAGAGAAGGTACGATAATCTCCTGGTTAATGTTTTTGTTAGAAACAACTTTTGGAAGAAAACCAGGTTTAGTACGTAAAACCACCTTATCTGCATGGAACACCAGATAAGGAGGAGAACACTGCAGAGCAGATAATTCTGAAACTCTTCTAGCAGAAGAAATTGCAACCAAAAACAAAACTTTCCAAGATAATAACTTAATATCAACGGAATGTAAGGGTTCAAACGGAACCCCCTGAAGAACTGAAAGAACTAAGTTGAGACTCCAAGGAGGAGTCAAAGGTTTGTAAACAGGCTTGATTCTAACCAGAGCCTGAACAAAGGCTTGAACATCTGGCACAGCTGCCAGCTTTTTGTGAAGTAACACAGACAAGGCAGAAATCTGTCCCTTCAGGGAACTTGCAGATAATCCTTTTTCCAATCCTTCTTGAAGGAAGGATAGAATCTTAGGAATCTTAACCTTGTCCCAAGGGAATCCTTTAGATTCACACCAACAGATATATTTTTTCCAAATTTTGTGGTAAATCTTTCTAGTTACAGGCTTTCTGGCCTGAACAAGAGTATCGATAACAGAATCTGAGAACCCTCGCTTCGATAAGATCAAGCGTTCAATCTCCAAGCAGTCAGCTGGAGTGAGACCAGATTCGGATGTTCGAACGGACCTTGAACAAGAAGGTCTCGTCTCAAAGGTAGCTTCCATGGTGGAGCCGATGACATATTCACCAGATCTGCATACCAAGTCCTGCGTGGCCACGCAGGAGCTATCAAGATCACCGACGCCCTTTCCTGATTGATCCTGGCTACCAGCCTGGGGATGAGAGGAAACGGCGGGAATACATAAGCTAGTTTGAAGGTCCAAGGTGCTACTAGTGCATCCACTAGAGCCGCCTTGGGATCCCTGGATCTGGACCCGTAGCAAGGAACTTTGAAGTTCTGACGAGAGGCCATCAGATCCATGTCTGGAATGCCCCACAGTTGAGTGACTTGGGCAAAGATTTCCGGATGGAGTTCCCACTCCCCCGGATGCAATGTCTGACGACTCAGAAAATCCGCTTCCCAATTTTCCACTCCTGGGATGTGGATAGCAGACAGGTGGCAGGAGTGAGACTCCGCCCATAGAATGATTTTGGTCACTTCTTCCATCGCCAGGGAACTCCTTGTTCCCCCCTGATGGTTGATGTACGCAACAGTTGTCATGTTGTCTGATTGAAACCGTATGAACTTGGCCCTCGCTAGCTGAGGCCAAGCCTTGAGAGCATTGAATATCGCTCTCAGTTCCAGAATATTTATCGGTAGAAGAGATTCTTCCCGAGACCAAAGACCCTGAGCTTTCAGGGATCCCCAGACCGCGCCCCAGCCCATCAGACTGGCGTCGGTCGTGACAATGACCCACTCTGGTCTGCGGAAGGTCATCCCTTGTGACAGGTTGTCCAGGGACAGCCACCAACGGAGTGAGTCTCTGGTCCTCTGATTTACTTGTATCCTCGGAGACAAGTTTGTATAGTCCCCATTCCACTGACTGAGCATGCACAGTTGTAATGGTCTTAGATGAATGCGCGCAAAAGGAACTATGTCCATTGCCGCTACCATCAAACCTATCACTTCCATGCACTGCGCTATGGAAGGAAGAGGAACGGAATGAAGTATCCGACAAGAGTCTAGAAGTTTTGTTTTTCTGGCCTCTATCAGAAAAATCCTCATTTCTAAGGAGTCTATTATTGTCCCCAAGAAGGGAACCCTTGTTGACGGAGATAGAGAACTCTTTTCCACGTTCACTTTCCATCCGTGAGATCTGAGAAAGGCCAGGACAATGTCCGTGTGAGCCTTTGCTTGAGGAAGGGACGACGCTTGAATCAGAATGTCGTCCAAGTAAGGTACTACAGCAATGCCCCTTGATCTTAGCACAGCTAGAAGGGACCCTAGTACCTTTGTGAAAATCCTTGGAGCAGTGGCTAATCCGAAAGGAAGCGCCACAAACTGGTAATGCTTGTCCAGGAATGCGAACCTTAGGAACCGATGATGTTCCTTGTGGATAGGAATATGTAGATACGCATCCTTTAAATCCACCGTGGTCATGAATTGACCTTCCTGGATGGAAGGAAGAATTGTTCGAATGGTTTCCATTTTGAACGATGGAACCTTGAGAAACTTGTTTAAGATCTTGAGATCTAAGATTGGTCTGAACTTTCCCTCTTTTTTGGGAACTATGAACAGATTGGAGTAGAACCCCATCCCTTGTTCTCCTAATGGAACAGGATGAATCACTCCCATTTTTAACAGGTCTTCTACACAACGTAAGAATGCCTGTCTTTTTATGTGGTCTGAAGACAACTGAGACCTGTGGAACCTCCCCCTTGGGGGAAGCCCCTTGAATTCCAGAAGATAACCTTGGGAGACTATTTCTAGCGCCCAAGGATCCAGAACATCTCTTGCCCAAGCCCGAGCGAAGAGAGAGAGTCTGCCCCCCACCAGATCCGGTCCCGGATCGGGGGCCAACATTTCATGCTGTCTTGGTAGCAGTGGCAGGTTTCTTGGCCTGCTTTCCCTTGTTCCAGCCTTGCATTGGTCTCCAAGCTGGCTTGGCTTGAGAAGTATTACCCTCTTGCTTAGAGGACGTAGCACTTTGGGCTGGTCCGTTTCTACGAAAGGGACGAAAATTAGGTTTATTTTTGGCCTTGAAAGGCCGATCCTGAGGAAGGGCATGGCCCTTACCCCCAGTGATATCAGAGATAATCTCTTTCAAGTCAGGGCCAAACAGCGTTTTCCCCTTGAAAGGAATGTTAAGTAGCTTGTTCTTGGAAGACGCATCAGCTGACCAAGATTTCAACCAAAGCGCTCTGCGCGCCACAATAGCAAACCCAGAATTCTTAGCCGCTAACCTAGCCAATTGCAAAGTGGCGTCTAGGGTGAAAGAATTAGCCAATTTGAGAGCATTGATTCTGTCCATAATCTCCTCATAAGGAGGAGAATCACTATCGACCGCCTTTACCAGCTCATCGAACCAGAAACACGCGGCTGTAGCGACAGGGACAATGCATGAAATTGGTTGTAGAAGGTAACCCTGCTGAACAAACATCTTTTTAAGTAAACCTTCTAATTTTTTATCCATAGGATCTTTGAAAGCACAACTATCTTCTATGGGTATAGTGGTGCGTTTGTTTAAAGTGGAAACCGCTCCCTCGACCTTGGGGACTGTCTGCCATAAGTCCTTTCTGGGGTCGACCATAGGAAACAATTTTTTAAATATGGGGGGAGGGACGAAAGGAATACCGGGCCTTTCCCATTCTTTATTTACAATGTCCGCCACCCGCTTGGGTATAGGAAAAGCTTCTGGGAGCCCCGGGACCTCTAGGAACTTGTCCATTTTACATAGTTTCTCTGGGATGACCAACTTGTCACAATCATCCAGAGTGGATAATACCTCCTTAAGCAGAATGCGGAGATGTTCCAACTTAAATTTAAACGTAATCACATCAGGTTCAGCTTGTTGAGAAATGTTCCCTGAATCAGTAATTTCTCCCTCAGACAAAACCTCCCTGGCCCCATCAGACTGGTTTAGGGGCCCTTCAGAACCATTATTATCAGCGTCGTCATGCTCTTCAGTATCTAAAACAGAGCAGTCGCGCTTACGCTGATAAGTGTGCATTTTGGCTAAAATGTTTTTGACAGAATTATCCATTACAACCGTTAATTGTTGCATAGTAAGGAGTATTGGCGCGCTAGATGTACTAGGGGCCTCCTGAGTGGGCAAGACTCGTGTAGACGAAGGAGGGAATGATGCAGTACCATGCTTACTCCCCTCACTTGAGGAATCATCTTGGGCATCATTGTCATTGTCACATAAATCACATTTATTTAAATGAGAAGGAACTCTGGCTTCCCCACATTCAGATCACAGTCTATCTGGTAGTTCAGACATGTTAAACAGGCATAAACTTGATAACAAAGTACAAAAAACGTTTTAAAATAAAACCGTTACTGTCACTTTAAATTTTAAACTGAACACACTTTATTACTGCAATTGCGAAAAAATATGAAGGAATTGTTTAAAATTCACCAAAATTTCACCACAGTGTCTTAAAGCCTTAAAAGTATTGCACCCCAAATTTGGAAGCTTTAACCCTTAAAATAACGGAACCGTAGCCGTTTTTAACTTTAACCCCTTTACAGTCCCTGGTGTCTGCTTTGCTGAGACCCAACCAAGCCCAAAGGGGAATACGATACCAAATGACGCCTTCAGAAAGTCTTTTCTATGTATCAGAGCTCCTCACACATGCGACTGCATGTCATGCCTCTCAAAAACAAGTGCGCAACACCGGCGCGAAAATGAGGCTCTGCCTATGATTTGGGAAAGCCCCTAAAGAGAAAGGTGTCTAAAAAAGTGCCTGCCGATATAAACTTATCAAAATACCCAGATTAAATGATTCCTCAAGGCTAAATATGTGTTAATAATGAATCGATTTAGCCCAGAAAAAGTCTACAGTCTTAATAAGCCCTTGTGAAGCCCTTATTTACAATCTTAATAAACATGGCTTACCGGATCCCATAGGGAAAATGACAGCTTCCAGCATTACATCGTCTTGTTAGAATGTGTCATACCTCAAGCAGCAAGAGACTGCTCACTGTTCCCCCAACTGAAGTTAATTCCTCTCAACAGTCCTGTGTGGAACAGCCATGGATTTTAGTAACGGTTGCTAAAATCATTTTCCTCATACAAACAGAAATCTTCATCTCTTTTCTGTTTCTGAGTAAATAGTACATACCAGCACTATTTTAAAATAACGAACTCTTGATTGAATAATAAAAACTACAGTTAAACACTAAAAAACTCTAAGCCATCTCCGTGGAGATGTTGCCTGTACAACGGCAAAGAGAATGACTGGGGTAGGCGGAGCCTAGGAGGGATCATGTGACCAGCTTTGCTGGGCTCTTTGCCATTTCCTGTTGGGGAAGAGAATATCCCACAAGTAAGGATGACGCCGTGGACCGGACACACCTATGTTGGAGAAACATATAATCGATTGCCCTGAATTAGTGTCAACCAGCCTAATTAGCCCTGTTATGTAAGCATTCAATTCTTTACTAAGTCTCAGAACATAGCTTACCCTCCCCACATGAGGATCTTGTCAGTCTTCTAGCATTATCTCAGTCTTGTCTAGAAATAAATGACTGAACATACCTCATTGCAGTCAAGCCTGGAAACTGTTCCCCCCAACTGAAGTTTTCTGGTACTCCTCAGTCCTGTGTGGGAACAGCAGTGGATTTTAGTTACAACATGCTAAAATCATTTTCCTCTCAGCAGAAATCTTCATCACTTTTCTGCTAGAGACTAAATAGTACAAACCGGTACTATTTAAAAATAACAAACTTTTGATTGAAGATATAAAACTACAATTCTAACACCACATTCACTTTACCCTCCCGTAGAGAGACCCTAGTGCTTAGAGCCGGCAAAGAGAATGACTGGGGGGTGGAGCTAGAGGGGGAGCTATATGGACAGCTCTGCTGTGTGCTCTTTTTGCCACTTCCTGTAGGGAATGAGAATATCCCACAAGTAAAGGATGAATCCGTGGACTGGATACACCTTGCAAGAGAAATGCAGTATAAGCGGTATCTACTAAGTTCATCTGGACATGGATTTCTAACGTATTGTCTGTACTTATTATGGAAAGATAAAAGGCATCACACTGTGACCCTATCTTCTGCATTGTCATTATGTGTATAAAAATGAAACGATCTTACCAGAATCTACGCCGTGGAACAGGAACACAGCCTCTCAAGTGTGACAGTATTAGCATCTCTCCTGACATGGACTTGAGTGTAGGAAGCAGGCAGCGAAACTAGTCAACGCTGATTACTTATGGAGCTGTTATTATGAGTCTGGATTATTTCGCAGAAAGACCCTCCCTGCATCTCCGGGCACTAACTTTCACCAAAGCTCTCACTGAGAGGTTGACAGGACTACTTAAAACTCCAGTCCCATTTCGAAGAGTACTACTCTCCATAAGAGACTACTCCGAATCTTCCGACATTTCTCTGCCAACCTCCTGTGACGAAAGGCAAAGAATGACTGGGGGATGAGGGGAGAGGGGGAGGTATTTAAGCCTTTGGCTGGAGTGTCTTTGCCTCCTCCTGGTGGCTAGGTTCTTATTTCCCACAAGTAATGAATGATGCCGTGGACTCTCCTCCCCTTTAGATGGAAATAAGAGCACTTTATATATAAAACGGCATCTTTATATTCCCAATGGCTTTGGCACTCACCACCTCCTAGACCCAGACAGGCTATCAGTAAAAACTCTCTCCTCAAGGAGCGATGTCTGCAGCACAATCGTAAGGAAGTGTAAGAGACCGCACCCGGTCACGTGGTGTGCAAGACAGGACTTCCCCTGCTATGAAAAAGGGCGCTAAGCTAATAAGCTGCGCATCTCCTTTAAAATTTGGTAGCCTGGAAATCATGATTCAGGATATTTGTTCAAAAACGAAAGTGAAACCTGTTGTTCCAAGCCAAAAGCACAGTCCAATGAGCCCAAACCCTCACAAAGTGAAAGCAGTACATAAAAATCCCCAAAACTGTTCCAAATAATCTCCCTGTAGGAAATATTAACCCTTGATCCTATTGAAGTATAAAGGAGCCACACTGTGTCTGTGACCCTATATTAGAATCCCTGTTATATATAATGAAGCGGTCTTCCTCCAGGATCCACGGTGTGGAACAGATAAAGCCTCTCAAGTGTGACAGTCTTGCAGCCACGGGACCTGAGTGTGTAAAAGCAAGCAGTGAAACTCGTCAACACTAATTGCTCAGGAGTTGTTAGTCAACAGTCTGGATGGGTTGGCAAAAAAACTTTCCCTGTATCTCGAGACTAACGTTCATTAATACTCTCACTGAGAGGTTGACATAATTACTTACAACTTCAGTCCTCTCTTGAAGGGAACAACACCCATTACAGGACTATCCAAAATCTTCTGACACTTCTCTGCCATCCTACTTTAGTGACAAAAGGCAAAGAATGACTGGGAGGATAGGAAAAGTGGGAGCGATATTTAAGCCTGTGGCTGTGGTGTCTTTGCCTCCTCCTGGTGGCCAGGTGTTGTATTTCCCAACAGTAAGGAATGAAGTTGTGGACTCTCCCTGCCTTATGGAAAGAAATTAGTTTTATGTCCCTTTAAATTAAAGAAATTCAGTCAGTATCTATTCCGAGTATTCAGACAGGAACAGGGAGTATTACATCTCATCCACAAGAAATTGTGGACACGTTTGCAGAGTACTATAGAAACCTGTATGATGGGGAGAAGGTCCAACATAATACCCAAACACAAAGTGTGCTTGAAAATTTCTTAGATTTAGCAAACCTTCCACACTTGACTACAGAAGACCAAGACAAATTAAATGCAGAAATCACACAAGTGGTGACAGCTATAAAAGAGCTCAAACCAGGCAAGGCCCCGGGTCCTGACGGATTCCCGGGGGAATATTATAGACTCTTCAGACAGATCCTGATCCCACATATAGTTAAATTTGCCAACCATATTCTAGAAGGCCAGCCCATACCTGCTGACCTTTTACAAGCCAAAATCATTGTAATTCCAAAAAAGGGTAGAAACGCTACACTGTGTTCAAATTACAGACCCATATCTCTAATAAACCAAGATATGAAAATTGTTACTAAAATCCTGGCTAACCGCTTGAAACATATTCTACCCTCTATTGTGCACCCGGACCAGGTAGGGTTCATAAAAAATAGAGAGGCTCCAGACAACAGTAGACGTATGATTACGGTTATGGATTATTTGTACCATGAGCGAACGCCTTCTCTGGTCCTATCCTTGGATGCGGAGAAGGCGTTCGATAGGGTGGACTGGGTGTATATGGATACAGTTTTGACAAGGGTGGGGTTCACTGGGTCATTCATGACAGCACTGAGAGGTTTGTACTCAACACCCACAGCGTATATCAGAGCTATTGGACATCAGTCCAACACTTTTAATATTCTTAATGGCACCAGGCAAGGCTGCCCCTTGTCGCCCCTTCTTTTTGCGATATGTATCGAACCACTAGCTGCAAACATAAGAAACTCTCCAGACATCTCAGGCATGCAAATACAACATTTTCAGCATAAGATCACCTTGTTCGCAGATGATGTATTGTTAACAGTCACTAAGCCACTCATTTCACTTCCCAACATATATAAAATTATTTCAGGATATAAAATAAACTCAGACAAATGTGAGGCGCTCTCAATAGGTCTACCAAAACACACTATCAAACTGATAGAAACAAATTTCGACTTTAAATGGGTGAAAGATGACAAAGTATTTGGGGATTAGACTAACGGCACAATCTACCCAATTATATAGAGCTAATTATATACCTCTGTTTACTTCAATCAGATCTGATCTGCAGAAGTGGAAGAAGCATAACTTCTCTTGGTATGAGAGACTCTCGTCGATTAAGATGAACATTCTCCCAAGAATCCTATACTTATTTCGCTCCTTACCTGTAAAGATAGATAAATCTGACTTGAAGGCCCTTCAGACAGACTTACATAGATTCCTCAGAGGATCTAGACATGCGAGGATATCTCGAGATACTCTCACCAGACATCGTCAGTTGGGAGGGGTGGGACTTCCTAATTTGATGGATTATTACTCAGCAGCTAGACTAGCTCAAAACTCTCTCTTAGGGAGGAAACAAGAGGACGTAGTATGGCCCCAGTTAGAGGCTCTCATTGGGGGTTACGACGGCCCGGACGATATATTATGGGGTAAAGAAACTAGAGGGAGACCCGGGGGCTACCAAAACCCGATCACTAAAATAGCTATCAAGCAGCTAGCAATAACCAATAGAAATGGAACACTATTACCGACTAATTCTTTAATAAGACCATTAAAGTATATAATTTCAGGAGAATTACATAAACTGATAGACAAGTGGGCACACAAGGACTTATACCGGATAGCAGACTTTTTAATTAATAGGAAGATTTTGACTTACAATCAACTACAAGACAAACTTAGACCTATGCATCTGCAGTGGTTTGTATATCTACAGATAGCCTCAGCTCTCACGCTGTATAACAGGACGGGGAGGGAGGCCAGGACCAAAAACATTTTTGAGAGACTGTGCAGTGCAGAAAATAGACAGAAAAGCGCGGTGTCCCACTTATATTTATTCATACAGGAAACACACACAATTTCAAAGCCACAAACTGCCCTCCATTGGGAAGCGGACTTGGGTGAAATATATGACCTAAAGACTTGGAACCAGATTTTCCTAAATTCCAGTAGGGGCTTGCTGGGAGCGGACCTAAGGGAGAATAACATCAAAACAACATTTCGCTGGTATTTAACCCCTTTAAAAACAGCACATATGGTGAAGGGAGGTTCCAGGCAGTGCTATAGAGGTTGCACACAGCTAGGTACATATTTTCATATGTGGTGGGAATGCCCGGAGGTACGAAATGTATGGCTCGACCTATCTAAGATGATAACCACTATATTAGAGGAACAGGTAACACTGACGCCCATGCAGGCCTTGCTGAATGGTGAGGATCCAAGATTCAATACACCTATAAATAAAATCATTAGAATTGTGTGTACAGTGACTCGTATATCTATAGCAAAATATTGGAAGGTGGGAATTCCGGAGAGAATGGAAGTGCTTGGGAGGATTAGATGTATGTTTGGTTTATGCGAGACTGCAGCATACATACAAGACGAGGTGGAATCTTTCAATAGAGTCTGGTTTTACTGGATCCTTAATGAAAAACATGTATAGGATAAGCTACCATGCAAGGGAGAAAGAAACAGTAGTTTGAGAGCAGCGGTAGATACTGCAGATGAGAGTACTTGGTGGGCTCTGTGGATGTTTAAGACGTGGAGATTGCATAAGAAATGTTTATTGATAATACAACAAATTAAATGGTGATGCGAGCTGGCATAATGGTTATATAGGTTATTCATGTTAATTGTTAAACATTGTTAGATCTTTAAAATTGTAACAATTGGACTCATGTTTTTACTGGAGCTTCAACCTGTAACACACAGTGAAGACTGGTTAAAGAAAATGTTGATATGAAAAATGCAGTACAATGTTGAGAAATGTGAAATAGATGCTTTACAGTTGTGACTTATTTATTGTATCTGCTATTGATATAGACTGTGTATTGTACCGATTGTTCAATAAAAAAATATTTCAATCTAAATTAAAGAAATTCAGCAGATTTTGCTACAGAGCTGTATTTTCCTAATTTTCGGAGCAAGTGCCTGCTAGGACCCCCTTTTTTAAATCAAATCAATATATACATCTGGATTATGATTACAAGAAAAATGACATCTTCAAACTATAAATAAGTATTTTTAAAGATAAACTAAGGAATCACATTTCATAGGAATTAATGGAAATTAGCTTGCAAAACACTACCCACCTTTGTTTAGTTAAGTAAAGCTCTCTTAGGAGGTGCTGTTCTTCATAACTTATCCACTGGACGTCTTCATCTTCATGTGGCAGCATTTGTTCATACATACAAAATGGATTCCACCCTGTCATGATATCATATGTGATGACACACCCTAATGAGTGGGATACTACTGAGACTTTTCCTCCTTTCTCTTCAAATTCAGGATTCCGAGAGCAGAAGAGGATGTATAGTCTATTTAGCTCCAGCTGAAGGCCTCTTACTAGCTGTTAGAGAGAAAAAAATAAAATAAAAAAGGACAAAGTATGTACAAAAGGACAAAGTATGTACAAAGATTAATCGCTCAGTTTCATGAAAAAAGACAAACGTCTTTAGTGGGACAATACACATTTTCTTTATGGTTAATAGCTAACCATAGCTTGGAACATACTGAACTACCATCAAAGGGTTAGAGCCTATCTTTATCTCTGCTAGCACACATCAATTTGTTACCCCTATTTTGGACAATAAGAGTCACAGAAAACATAATTTATGTAAAAACTTACCTGATAAATTAATTTCCTTCATAGTGGCAAGAGTCCATGAGCTAGTGACGTATGGGATATACATTCCTACCTGGAGGGGGCAAAGTTTCCCAAACCTCAAAATGCCTATAAATACACCTGCTACCTCACTCATACTTCAGTTTAACGTATAGCCAAAAAGTGAGGTGTATTAAAAGGAGTAAAAAGCATACAAAAAGAGGAACTGGAAAAAATAATGTGCTTTATACAAAAAAATCATAACCACAAAAAATAGGGTGGGTCTCACGGACTCTTGCCACTATGAAATAAACAAATTTATCAGGTAAGTTCTAACATAAATTATGTTTTCTTTCATGTAAGTGGCAAGAGTCCATGAGCTAGTGACGTATGGGATATAATACCCAAGATGTGGACGTTCATGAGTCAATAGAGAGGGAGGGAAAAAATAAAAACAGCTGTTTCCGCTGAGAAAATAAATAACAAAAATAATTAAGTTTTCTTAAAAATTTAAAAAAACTCAAATCAAAGGCATTAGAATCAAGCTGAAACAACTGCCTGAAAAATCTTTCCACCAAAGGCTGCTTCTGAAGAAGCAAACACATAAAAAAGGTAAAATTAGAAAAAGTATGCAAAGATCACCAAGTTGCTGTTTTGCAAATTTGATCAACTGAAGCTTCATTCTTGAGAACCCAAAAAGTGGCAACTGATCTAGTAGAATGAGCTGTAATTCTCTAAGCTTTGGGGATTAAAAATCTCAACCAAAAAATCAAAGAAATAAGAGGCTTTCTGACCTTTTCTGGAGTCAGAAAAAACAACAACTAGACTAGAGAAATTTCTGAAACATAATATTTCAAAGCTCTTACCACATCCAAAGAATGTAAGGACCTTTCAAGAGTATTCTTAAAATTAGGACACAAAAAGGAACAACAATTTCCTTATTGATGTTGTTAGAATTCACAACTTTAGGCAAAAATTAAAATGAAATCCGCAAAAAAGCTTTATCTTGATGGCAAATTAGATAAAGAGACTCACAAGTAATTTAATGTCTGGAAAATGCATAGACTCAAAAGGAGGAGCCTATAAAATTTTCAAAACCAAAATTCAGACTCCAAGGAGGAGAAATAGATTTAAAAAAAAGGTTTAATATGAATCAAAGCCTGAACAAAACAGTGAATATCAGGAAGTTTAGCAATCTTTCTATGAAATAAGACCGAAAGAGCAGAAATGTGTCCTTTCAAAGAATATGCAGACAAAACATTTATCCAAACAATCCTGAAGAAACTGTAAAATCCTAGGAATTCTAAAAGAATGCCAAGAATAATCATGAGTAGAACATCATGAAATATAGGTTTTACAAACCCGAAAATAATTTCTCCTAGAAACAGACTTACGTGCCTCTATCATAGTGCTAACAACTGAGTCAGTGAAACCTCTATGACTAAACACTTAAGCGTTCAATTTCCATGCCTTCAAAATTAGAGAGATTTGAGATCCTGATGGAAAAAACAGACCCTGAAACATAAGGTCTGGCCTTAAAGGAAGTAACCAAGGCTGGCCACTGGACATCCTTAAAAGATCCACATACAAAACCTGAGAGACCAAGCTGGTGCTATCAGAAACAAATAAGATCGTTCCATTATGATCTTGGAGGTCACCCTTGGAACAAGAACCAGAAAAAAGTAAGCAGGTTGGTGAAAACTAAGAAAATGCTAGAGCATCCACCATTTCCGCCTGAGGATCCTTGGACCTGAAAAGGTATCTGGAAAGCTTCTTGTTTTGACCAGAAACCATCAGATCTATTTCTGCAAGACCCCACATCTTAACAAGATGGAAAAAAAAACACATATGGATGGAGAGCACTCCCCCAGATATAAAGTCTGACGGCTGTGATAATCCCCTTCCCAATTGTCTATAACTGATATATGAATCGCAGAAATTTAGACAAGAGTTGAATTCCATCCAAGAAAGTATCCTATATACTTCCTCCATAACTGAAGGACTGCGAGTCCCTCATTGATGATTGACAAATGCCACTGTTGTGATATTGTCTGTTTAAAAAAACGGAGGCCACGCCTGAAGAGCCCTGAAAATAGCATGAAGATCTAAAATATTGATTAGATAGTACAATCACCAAATCAGAGAGAAAAAAAAAGTGTTGGGATTTAAGTATACCAGTTGTGATAACTGAAAATAATCCCTGCACCTATAGTGCAACATGCAAAGCTATAGAGACCCCAATTGAAAATGAGCAAAGAGGATTGTACTTGATGCTGCAGTCATGAGACCAAAAACTTCCATGCACATAACCACTGAAGGAAAAAATAGAAACTGAAGGTTTAGACAAACTAAAATTAACTAAATTCGTCTGTAGTCTATCAGAGAAAGAACCATAGATACTAAAATTTATCTGGAAACCTAAAAAGGTGACTCGTCTAAGGAATCAAGAAACACCATCGTAAATTGATCCTCCAACCATTTCTTGAAGAAACCAAACTAGTTGTATCAAGTGAGATTCTGCTGAATGAAAAGATTAAAGCTAGTACCAAATATCATCCAAATAAGGAAACACCGCAATACCCTGCTCTCTGAATACAGATAGAAGGGCACCAAGAATCTTTGAAAATAATCTCTGAGCTGCCGCTAGCCCAAAAGGACAAGCGACAAATTGGTAATGCTTATCTAGAAATGTGAATCTCAGAAAACAATAGTGGTCTGAATGAATTGAAAATAAGCGTCCTGTAAAAGTCTATTGTGGACATGAAGTAACCTTGCTAAACAAAAAGGCAGAATAGTCCCTATAGTCATCATCTTGAAAGTTGGGACTCTTACAAAAAGAAAATTTATGCTTACCTGATAAATTTATTTCTTTTTAGACACTATGAGTCCACGGATTTCATCCTTACTTGTGGGATATTCACCTCCTGGTCAGCAGGAGGAGGCAAAGAGCACCACAGCAGAGCTGCTATATATAGCTCCTCCCTTCCCTCCCACTCTAGTCATTCGACCTAAGTTAGGAAGAAAAAGGAAAAGCCAAGAGTTGTCTGAAGTTTACAAAAAATAATAACCTGTCTCAGAGAACAGGGTGGGCCGTGGACTTGTGTCTAAAAAGAAATACATTTATCAGGTAAGCATACATTTTCTTTTCTTTTTAAAGACACGATGAGTCCACGGATTTCATCCTTACTTGTGATATACAATACCAAAGCTAGAGTACACGGATTATAAGGGAGGGACAAGACAGGTAACCTAAACGGAAGGCACCACTGCTTGAAGAACCTTTCTCCCAAAAACAGCCTCAGCCGAGGCAAAAGTATCAAATTTGTAAAATTTAGAAAAAATGTGAAGAGAAGTCCAAGTTGCAGCCTTGCAAATCTGTTCTACAGAAGCTTCATTTTAGAATGCCCATGAGGAAGCAAAAGCCCAAGTGGAATGAGCCGTAACCCTCTCAGGAGGCTGCTGTCCAGCAGACTCATATGCAAAGCGGATGATACTCCTCAGCCAAAAAGAAAGAGGTAGCCGTAGCTTTCTGACCCTTTCGTTTTCCAGAAAAAATTACAAACAAAGAAGAAGACCGACAAAAGTCCCTAGTTGCTTTTAAGTAAAATTTTAAGGCACGGACCACGTCCCAATTGTGCAGAAGACGTTCTTTCTGAGAAGAAGAATTAGGACACAAAGAAGGAATCTCCTGATTAATGTTTCTGAATGAAACAACCTTAGGTAGAAAACCTAGTTTAGTACGTAAAACTACCTTATCCGAATGGAAAATAAGACAAGGCGAAGAGTATTGCAACGCCGAGAGTACAGACACTCTACGAGCTGAAGAAATAAAACTTTCCAAGATAACAACTTAATATCTAAGGAATGCATAGGCTCAAACGGAGCCCCTTGAAGAACTTTAAGAACTAAATTCAGACTCCATGGAGGAGTAACTGTTCTGAACACAGGCCTGATCCTGACCAAGGCCTAACAAAAAGATTGCACATCTGGAACATCTACCAGACGTTTGTGTAACAAAATAGACAAGGCAGAAATTAGATCATTAAGGAACTTGTCGACAAACCCTTCTCCAAACCCTCTTGGAGAAAAGACAAAAAATTCTGATAATCTTAACTTTACTCCACGAGTAGCTCTTGGATTCACACCAATAGATATGCCATATCTTATGGTAAATACTTCTAGTTACAGGCTTACGAGCCTGCATCATGGTCTCTATGACCGAATCAGAAAACCCCCGCTTGGATAGGATTAACCGTTCAATCTCCAAGCAGTCAGCTTCAGAGAAACTAGATTTAGGGTGAAGGAAATGCCCTTGAATGAGAAGGTCCCTCCTCAACGGAAATCTCCAAGGTGGCAGAGATGACATGTCCACCAAGTATGCATACCAAATCCTGCGAGGCCACGCCGGAGCAATGAGGATCACTGATGCCTTCTCCTGCCTGATTCAAGCAATGACTCGAGGAAGAAGCGCAAACGGAGGAAATAAGTATGCAAGATTGAAGGACCAAAGAACCGCCAGAGCATCTATCAGATCCGCTTGGGGGGGGTCCCTGGACGTCGACCCGTATATTGAGAGCTTGGCATTTTGACGGGGCACCATGAGATCCCATTTTTGGATGCCCCCACTGGAGAACTATGTTAGAGAACACTTCTAGATGAAGTTCCCACTCCCTTGGATAAAGTCTACCTGCTCAGGAAATCCGCCTCCCAATTGTCCACCCCTGGGATGTGGATCGCCAATAGGCAACCAGAATTGACTACTGCCCACTAGATTATTTTGACTACCTCTGTCATCTCTAAGGAACTCAGTGTTCCTCCCTGATGATAGATGCAAGCATGAAGATAAGTTGTCCGACTAGAACCTAAAAAAACTGGACCGTGAGTGAGTCCAGGCCAGAAGAGCATTGTAGATCTCTATCAGAACCAGAATGTTTATAGAAAGAACAGACTATGACAGAGTTCAAACTCCCTGAGTCTTCAGGGAGCCCCAGACTGCTCCCCACCCCAGAAGGCTGGTGTCTGTTGTCACAAACACTCAAGATGGTCTGCGAAAGCAAGTCCCCTGAGAGAGATGATCCAGAGACAACCACCATTGAAGAGAGCTCCTTGTCTCCTGTTCCAGAATTATTCGAGGAGACAAGTCTGCATAATTCCTGGTCCATTGCCTGAGCATGTTTAGCTGCAGAGGTCTGAGATGGAACCAAGCAAACATGATGATGTCCAATGCTGCCACCATCAGCCTGATTACCTCCATGCACTGAGCCACTGAAGGCCAAGAAGTAGACTGAAGGACTATACAAGTATCGATAATCTTTGATTTCCTGACTTCTCACATGCACACACACCACACATGCACCCACATAAACACACTAATATAGATTTATGCCTCTCCCAGACTTCCAGAGCTCTTTATAAATCATAAAAAAAAAACTAGAAGCGCAATAACTAAACGTTAAAAAAAAAAACCAAGAGAGTCAGTGGAGGAAGGGATAATATGTATTTTCCTAACCTGTGGTTCCAAAAACGTTTCCAGATTGTATTTTTCACCCGCTTCGTGCCTTCCTCTTCACTTGCCACCTTTTTAGACTTTTTTTTCTCTTTCGATCTGATGCCATGGAGTATGCCGCACACGCTTAACATAGCAGGCACATCATGCACAGAATACCCACTGGAATAGTTTTCACAAGTACAGCAGGTAAGTAGTAGAATTTTATTAGCCAAAAGGAACAACACTTTCCAAGAAAGTGGTTTAATGTCCAAAGAATGCATAGGCTCAAATGGAGGAGCCTGTAATGCCTTCAAAACCAAATTAAGACTCCAAGGAGGAGAAATTGATTTAATGACGGGCTTAATACGAACTAAAGCCTGTACAAAACAGTGAATATCAGGAAGTTTAGCAATCTTTCTATGAAATAAAACAGAAAGAGCAGAGATTAGTCCTTCAAGGAACATGCAGACAAACCCTTATCCAAACCATCCTGAAGAAACTGTAAAATTCTAGGGATTCTAAAAGAATGCCAAGAAAATTTATGAGAAGAACACCATGAAATGTAGCTCTCCCAAACTCGATAATAAATCTTTCTAGAAACAGATTTACGAGCATGTAACATAGTATTAATCACTGAGTCAGAGAAACCTCTATGCGTAGTACTAAGCGTTCAATTTCCATACCTTCAAATTTAATGATTTGAGATCCTGATGGAAAAAACGGACCTTGAAACAGTAGGTCCGGCCTTAACGGAAGTGGCCAAGGTTGGCAACTGGACATTCGAACCAGATCCGCATACCAAAACCTGTGTGGCCATGCTGGAGCCACCAGCAACACAAACAATTGATTGTTCCATGATGATTTTGGAGATCACTCTTGGAAGAAGAACTAGAGGCAGGAAAATGTAAGCAGGATGATAACACCAAGGAAGTGTCAGCGCATCCACTGCTTCCGCCTGAACATCCCTGGACCTGGACAGGTATCTGGGAAGTTTCTTGTTTAGATGAGAAGCCATGAGATCAATCTCTGGAAGACCCCACATCTGAACAATCTGAGAAAACACATCTGGATGAAGAGACCACTCCCCTGGATGTAAAGTCTGACGGCTGAGATAATCCGCCTCCAAATTGTCTACACCTGGGATATGCACCGCAGAGATTAGACAGGAGCTGGATTCCGCCCAAGCAAGTATCCGAGATACTTCTTTCATAGCTTGGGGACTGTGAGTCCAACCCTGATGATATGCCACAGTTGTGATATTGTCTGTCTGAAAACAAATGAACGGTTCTCTCTTTAGCAGAGGCCAAAACTGAAGAGCTCTGAGAATTGCACGGAGTTCTAACATATTTATTGGTAATCTCGCCTCTTGAGATTTCCAAACCCCTTGTGCTGTCAGAGATCCCCAAACAGCTCCCCAACCTGAAAGACATGCGTCTGTAGTGATCACAGTCGAGGTTGGCCGAACAAAAGAAGCCCCTTGAACTAAACGCTGGTGATTTAACCACCACGTCAGAGAGTGTCGAACATTGGGATTTAAGGATATTAGCTGTGATATCTTTGTATAATCCCTGCACCATTGATTCAGCATACAAAGCTGAAGAGGTCTCATGTGAAAACGAGCAAAAGGAATCGCGTCCGATGCTGCAGTCATGAGGCCTAAAACTTCCATGCACATAGCCACTGAAGGGAATGACTGAGACTGAAGGTGCCGACAGGCTGCAACCAATTTCAAACGTCTCTTGTCTGTTAGAGACAGAGTCATGGACACTGAATCTATCTGGAAGCCTAAAAAGGTGACCCTTGTCTGAGGAATCAAGAAACTTTTTGGTAAATTCATCCTCCAACCATGTTTTTGAAGAAACAACACTAGTTGATTCGTGTGAGATTATGCAGAACGTAAAGACTGAGCTAGTACCAAGATATCGTCCAAATAAGGAAACACCGCAATACCCTGCTCTCTGATTTCAGAGAGTAGGGCACATAGAACCTGTGAAAAGATTCTTGGAGCTGTTGCTAGGCCAAATGGAAGAGCAACAAATTGGTAATGCTTGTCTAGAAAAGAGAATATCAGGAACTGATAATGTTCTGGATGAATCGGAATATGAAGGTATGCATCTTGCGAGTCTATTGTAGACATATAATGTCCTTGCTGAACAAAAGGCAGAATAGTCATTATAGTCACCATCTTGAAAGTTGGTACTCTTACATAACAATTCAAAATTTTCAGATCCAGAACTGGTCTGAATGAATTTTCCTTCTTTGGGACAATGAATAGATTTGAATAAAACCCCAGACCTAGTTCCTGAAAAGAATTGGCATGATTACCCCTGAAGACTCCAGGTCTGAAGCACACTTCAGGAAAGCCTGAGCTTTTACTGGATTTGCTGGGATATGTGAGAGAAAAAATCTTCTCACAGGAGGTCTTACTCTGAATCCTATTCGATACCCTTGAGAGACAATGCTCTGAATCCATTGATTTTTGACAAAATATCCTTGAAAAACCTTAATCTGCCCCCTACCAGCTGAGCTGGAATGAGGGGCGCACCTTCATGCGGACTTAGGAGCTGACTTTGGTTTCTTAAATGGCTTGGATTTATTCCAATTTGAGGAAGGCTTCCAATTGGAAACAGATTCCTTGGGGGAAGGATTAGATTTTTGTTCCTTATTCTGACGAAAGGAAGGTTAGAAGCTTTAGATTTACCCTTAGGTTTTTTTATCCTGAGGAAGAAAAACTCCCTTTCCCCCAGTAACAGTTGAAATAATAGAATCCAACTGAGAACCAAATAAATTATTACCTTGGAAAGAGATAGTAATCTAGACTTAGATGTCATATCAGCATTCCAAGATTTAAGCCACAAAGCTCTTCTATCTAAAATAGCTAAAGACATGGATCTAATATAAATTTTGATAATATCAAAAATGGCATCACAAATAAAATGAATAGCATATTGCAGTAAGCAAATAATGCTAGATATGTCAGAATCCAATTCATGTTGCGCTAAATTCTCCAACCAGAAAGTTTATGCAGCCGCAAGAGTAGAAATAGCCCCATCAACTTTGGGGACTTTTTCCCAAAACTCTATAGAATTTGCTGGTAAAGGATACAATTTTTTAAACCTTGAAGAAGGGATAAAAGAAGTACCCGGCTTATTCCATTCCTTAGAAATCATATCAGAAATAGCCTCAGGAATAGGAAAAAACCCTGGAGTAACCACAGGAGGTTTAAAAACAGCATTTAAACGTTTATTAGACTTAACGTCAAGAGGACTGTTTACCTCAATATCCAAAGCAATTAACACTTCTTTTAATAAAAGAACGCATATACTCTATTTTAAATAAATAAGTAGATTTGTCAGTGTCAATATCTGAGGAAGGATCTTCTGTATCAGATAGATCCTCATCAGAGGAGGATAAATTATTATGTTGTCGGTCATTTGAAATTTCATCAACTGAATGAGAAGTTTTAAAAGACCTTTTACGTTTATTAGAAGGTGGAAATGCAGACAAAGCCTTCTGAATAGAATCAGTAACAAATTCTTTAAAATTCATAGGTATATCATGTACATTAGAAGTTGAAGGAACTGCAACTGGCAATGTACTATTACTGATGGACACACTATCTGCATGTAAAAGTTTATCATGACAACTATTACAAATTACATTCGGAGATATAATTTCCACAATCTTACAACAAATGCACTTAGCTTTGGTAGAACCGATGTCAGTCAGCAAAGCTCCAACAGATGCTTCTGAGGCAGGATCAGATTGAGACATCTTGCAAAATGTAAAAGAAAAAACAACATATAAAGCAAAATGATCAATTTCCTTATATGACAGTTTCAGGAATGGGAAAAAATGCAAATTGCATAGCCCTCTGACATAGTAAAAGGCAAGAGGCAAACATCAATGGGGTATTAAATTAATGAAAAAATTTGGCACCAAGTATGACACACAACGTAACTAAAAATATTTTGGGGCAAAAAATAACTGGAAATAACACACTCACGTCACTAACGACGCAACCGTGTGTAAGGCTTAGGCGTCAAAAACGACGCAACTGTGTGCAAGGCTTAGGCGTCAAAAACGACGCCAGAAATGACGAAGTTGCGTCACGGACGTACTTTTCGCGCCAAATAATTCTTGTGCCAAAAATGACGCAATAAAGTCTAGCATTTGGCGCACCCGCGGGCCTAATACCGCCCGCAATTTGAAAGAAAAAAAGTAGTCAATTAGAAAAAAGACTAAACCCCAGGTAAGAAAAATATTTCTTAAAATGTTTATTTTCCCCAAATATGAAACTGACAGTCTGCAGAAGGAAATACATGAACCTGACTCATGGCAAATATAAGTACAATACATATATTTAAAACGTTATATAAATGCATAAAGTGCCAAACCATAGCTGGGGTGTCTTAAGTAATAAAAAACATACTTACTGAAAGACACCCATCCACATATAGCAGATAGCCAAACCAGTACTGAAACAGTTATCAGTAGAGGTAATGGTATATGAGAGTATATCGTTGATCGGAAAAGGGAGGTAGGAGATGAATCTCTACGACCGATAACAGAGAACCTATGAAATAGAGCCCCGTTAGGGAAATCATTGCATTCAATAGGCGATACTCGCTTCACATCCCTCTGACATTCGCTGTACTCTGAGAGGAATCGGGCTTCAACAATGCTGAGAAGCACATGTCAACATAGAAATCTTATCACAAACTTACTTCACCACCTCCATAGGAGGCAACGTTTGTAAAACTGAATTGTGGGTGTGGTGAGGGGTGTATTTATAGGCATTTTGAGGTTTGGGAAACTTTGCCCCTCCTGGTAGGATTGTATATCCTATACGTCACTAGCTCATGGACACTTGCCAATCACATGAAAGAAAAAGGCATTCCAGACCTTATAATAGATTCTTCAAGTAACAGGTTACATGCTTGAATTAAGGTTTCAATCACAGAAAACCCTGTCTAAAGGACTAAACGTTCAATTTCAAGGACATCAAGTTCAGAGACTTGAGATCTGGATCGAAAAACAGTCCTTGAGACAAAAGGTCTGACCACAGAGGCCAAGGAGAACTGCTGAACATTTGAACAGATCTGCATACCAAATCCTACAAAAACAAGCTGGGGCAATCAGGATTACTGAAGATTTCTCTAGGCTTATCCTGGATTTTTTTTTTTTCCTTTTTTAAAATTTTTCAGAAATATCAGCATCAGTATAGTCATGTTTATCTGTTTATAAGGTATTATAAGGATTGGATACATTTGATTGGAATTTACTGCATGAGTAAAGGCTATGGTGCAAAAAAAGCTACATTGTATTGAACACTAAGTCATAGTAACACTGAAAAAGTTTTGTTCTCTTGTGTATAAATTTGATGTTGCTAATTTAGTTTAGTCTATAAGTAAGCATATATTCTTTGTGCCTAACACAGGATTATTAAATAATAGTATATTAAATGTCACATTCAAAACACACTAAACACGGAACTAATCGTTGCTATTTAAGGAGTATAGGTATGAGCCAATCAACATGCCCTGACGAAGCTGCACAGGTGAAACGATCGTAGGCTTTTCTTTCTAACACTCCCATTTTTTCCTGACATTCGGGTAGGCAAGAGGACCCAGCTGGATACTTTGCTGTTGCGCATATTGGAGCACTGTACATCTTTGGTGCATTGAAGGCTGGTTTGTTACCTACGCCACCTAATAACCCGTACAACCGCTAAGGTAAGCCCGGAGACCTTGTCTAGTAGGGCATATCGGAAGCTCTCCGACCTCTCAGCTGCCTCGGATAGGGCGGTTCATTCCGCTCCTGAGACAGCATAGTTAGAGGCACCCACACAGTCAAGTTACTCACTGAGCTAGCGGGGTTTGTAAGCGAGGTTAACTGTTTAGCAGTACAGCTCTACTTGTCACAAACTTTCCAAGCACAGCATAAACCAGGGAGGACTGGTTCACCCAAGCCTGACTGACACACAGAGGAACTTTCTACTTTAGTTTATCAAGTGATTTCACAGAACCTTGCAGCAAACATTTCCATTGAGCTTTGAAACAGTTGTGTTACTGAGAATTTTCCAGGATATACTGCTCTTGCATCCTCACTTCTATATTACTTACTGAGTATTATAGTGATATCCACATCCTTCGTTTTAATAAATTCTCTGGGTTAGGTTTTATGGAATTGTTAATTATAATATTATTTTGGCACATTAAACTAAACATTTGCAACATTGTCTGCTTCCAGTTTCCTTGTCAGCATGGGTGGCTACATTTATTTGTAGTCACCATTTTTTTTTGCCATTCTAGCATTTAATATTATTAGAGACAAGAGTGCTATTTATAAGAACAAATTCTTATTTTTATTCATTTATTTATTTACTCTATTACTAGACTTTTTGCCCTAATTCACACCAGTGCCCTATTCTAGTAGTTTTATCTACTTATCCTGGAAATCACTTGGGATAGAAGTACCAGAGGAGGAAACAGATAAGCAAGCTCAAATGACCAAGGGACTACTAGAGCCTCTACTACCTCTACTTGAGGTTTCCTGGACCTCGCAAAGTATCCAGGAGTAATGGATCATGGACTCTCACCACCTGTATGAAAGAAATATTTGTATTTTTGCACATGTAAAATGGGAAAGCTTGGAGAGGGCTGGGAATAAGTTAAACAACAATATCTTATGTCATTTAGGCAATATTTACATTTTATAATACGGCTTGTACGTGCAACCTAAAAACATAATTTATATCTTACTGAATAAATTATTTTTCTTTTCATTGTGATGAGTCCACAATCCATTACTCCTACAATTACCTTTCCTGTCACTAGGAGGTAGGAGGAGGCAAAGATTCCCCAAACCTCAGAGCTCTATATAAAAAATAAAAACAAATAATCAGGGTGGGGTCTTGTGGAATCTTATCACCATGAAATACAGGAATTTATCAGGTAAGATATAAATGATGTTTTCTTTCATATAGGTGATAAGAGTCCATGATCCATTACTCCTGGGAACTAATACCCAAGCTGTGGCAGAGGCCATGAGTAATGGAAAAAATAGGGAGGGATTAAACATCCTTTAAAACCAAAAGAAAAAAACACCCAAAAGCAGAAAACTGAGTCAGACAGAAATGGCCTGAAACACTTTCCTACCAAAAGCAGTTTCAGATGAAGAAAAAATCATCAAAATGGTAGAATTTAGAAAATGTATGCACGGATGACCAAGTAGCTACCTTGCAAATTTGTCTTTGTAATGACAAAGTGAAGGAACCACAATTTCCCCAGTAAAGTTGCAGAAGAAACAAATATATATATATATATATATATATATATAAAAAATCCCCTTCTCATTTTGTCTGGGGGGAAAACTACTATAGAAAGGGCGAAAAGGTAAAAAGGGTCAAGATAAGGGGCTCTAACTCTTAAAAGCAAACAAAATGTTGCCTAAAATCAAACCAGGTGAAAGAAAGCATGCAAAAAGTACCAATTTCCCTGGAGATTCAATAAATGAGGAAAAGACAGAGGAGAACAATGAGGCCAATCTGATTGCTACACAGGTCTCAGTTTTCCAAAAATGGAGGAAATAAATATGAAACTATCAAACATAATGGAGGAACTTAAGAACCAAAATAGTAGGATCTCTGAATTGGAACAAAGATTGTTGGACTGTGAGAACAAAAAATACTATGGAACCAAAACTTGATCTAATTCTGAAACAAAACTCTTTTTTCTCGGCCAAAACTAGAGCAACTGGAAGACAGAAGTAGACAAAATTAATCTGAGAATTATAGGCCTCTCTGAAGAAGTCAAATAAGAGGATCTGGTCCAGTTTGCGGAAGTAATTTTACCAACATTATTAAAGCTGGAAGGAGACAGATCCAAGATACTGTAGAGAGGGCCCACAGAACAGGAAGAGTTCAGGATACCTTGGAACAGAGACCAAACAGAACAAGACCTACAATGGTAAAATACCGGACATTTTAAGCCAAAACAGAGATTCTAAGAGCCTATAGGAAATTACAACAATTATCCTATAAGGAGGGAAGACTTACTCCTGTTTCAATATTTTTCTCTTATGAGACTGTAACCAAAAGGAGGCTTTTTTCTAACTTATGCTCACAATTGGTGACAGAAGGAAGATACTTTTCACGGTTATCACCAGCTAAACTCAGGATTAAGTCTGGCAACAACTTTTTCGTTTTTGAATCCCCTGAACAGGCACAAATTAACCTATACAAAGAGACGATTAATACTTTAAAAAAAAAAAAGTTAAACTGACTTTCCCCTCCTTAATTTTTTTTATATAATTTTTTTTCCTTCTTTTCCACTTCAAGCAGGCCTATAATTACAATGGAATTTTATTTTTTTTGCCACGTCAAGTAAACCTATAATCACATAGGAAATATTTTTTTTTTCTCTTTGCCAACAGATGCTCGCAAATGATATGTGGGTAGCAAAATATGGGGCAATAAAGGTATCAATATTATTCCAAGTTTTATAACAGTATTGTTAACACTTAAGGAGAAAGATCTTTGCAGTAAGATAAATGTAAACACAGAAGCAATTGTTTTTTGCACAGAGTGGTTTTGGTTTTACATGTGTTAAAATGTGTAAATTAGTCATATTTAATTTATTTTTTTCTGTTGCGTGTACAGATGCTCGCAAACGATATGTGGGTAGAATAATATGGGGTAATTAAGGTATCGATATTACTCACAAAGGGTTTAACATTTAAGGAAAAGATCTTTGCAGAAAGATATATGTAAACACAGAAAGAATCGTTTTTTTTTGCACATAGAGTGGTTTTGGTTTTACATGTGTTAAATTGTGTGAATTAGTAATATATATATTTATTTATTTTTTGTAAAAAGATTAATGTAACCCCAAGAAAAAGATTCACCACTAAGAACTGTAGGAATTATTTGTGATCTAAAGATCAGTATAGTAATGGATAAAATATTTAAGTGTTCTCTTTGCAGTAAGTTAAATGTAAACACAAAAACAAATATTTTTTTGCACATAGAATGGTTTTGGTTTCTCATTTGTTGTTTGAATTAGTTCCTTTTGTGGAACGTGGGGGGGAATTCATTCACCGATAAAGCGTAAAGCCATTTTAAAATTATCTGTGCAAAAAAAAAAGCTGGATATCATAAATTTACAGGAAACACATCGGAAATCGAACATTCGAGAATTCTGAAAAAAAAAACTATTCTCTAGGCCAAACTAGAGCAACTGGAAGACAGAAGTAGACAAAATAGTCTGAGACTTATAGGCCTCTCTGAAGTCAAATCAGAGGATCTGGTCCAGATTGCTGAAGTAATTTTACCAACATTGTTAAAGCTGGAAGGAGAAAGATCCAAGTATACTGTAGAGAGGGGCCACAGAACAGGAAGAGTTCAGGATACCTTGGAAAAGAGACCAAACAGAACAAGACCTACAATAGTAAAATGCCTGACTTTTCAAGCCAAAACAGAGACTCTAAGAGCCTATAGGAAATTACAACAGTTATCCTATAAGGAGGGAAGACTACTCCTGTTTCAAGATTTTTCTCTTATGAGACTGTAACCAAAAGGAGGCTTTTTTCTAACTTATGCTCACAATTGGTGAAAGAAGGAAGATACTTTTCACTATCACCAGCTAAACTCAGGATCAAGTCTGGCTACAACTTTTTCGTTTTTGAATCCCCTGAACAGGCAAAAAAAAAAAAAAAGTTAGTTAAACTGGCTTTCCCCTGAATTTTTTATATAATTTTTTCTTTCATGTAATTGGCAAGAGTCCATGAGCTAGTGACATATGGGATATACAATCCTACCAGGAGGGGCAAAGTTTCCCAAACCTCAAAATGCCTATAAATACACCCCTCACCACACCCACAATTCAGTTTTACAAACTTTGCCACCTATGGAGGTGGTGAAGTAAGTTTGTGCTAAGATTTCTACGTTGATATGCGCTTCTCAGCATTGTTGAAGCCCGATTCCTCTCAGAGTACAGCGAAAGTCAGAGGGACGTGAAGGGAGTATCACTTATTTGAATACGATGATTTCACTAACGGGGGTCTATTTCATAGGTTCTCTGTTATCGGTCGTAGAGATTCATCTCCTACCTCCCTTTTCAGATCGACGATATACTCTCATTTTACCATTACCTCTACTAATAACTGTTTTAGTACGTTTGGCTATCTGCTATATGTGGATGGGTGTCTTTTGGTAAGTATGTTTTCATTACTTAAGACACTCTCAGCTATGGTTTGGCACTTTATGCAATTATATAAAGTTCTAAATATATGAATTGTACTTATATTTGCCATGAGTCAGGTTCATGTATTTCCTTCTGCAGACTGTCAGTTTCATATTTGGGAATGTATACACTTTAAGAAAATTATTTCTTACCTGGGGTTTAGTCTTTTTTCAATTTGACTACTTTTTGCAATTGTGGGTGTTAGGCCCGCGGGTGCGTCAAATGCTAGCCTTTATAGCGTCATTTTTGGCGCAAACTTTTTTGAAAAAGTACGTTTATGATGCAACTTTGTAATTTCACACGGCGGCGTCATTAGTGACGCAAGTGTGTCATATACGGTCATTTTTTGGTGCCAAAAAAGTTTACGTTTCGTTGAGCGTCATCCTTGGCGCCACATTTTTTTCATTATTTCAATACCCCATTGATGTTTGCCTCCTGCTTTCTTCTCTATCAAGAGGCCTATGCTTTTGCATTTTTTACCATTCCTGAAACTGTCATTTAAGGAAATAGATAATTTTGCTTTGTATGTTGTTTTTTCTCTTACATTGAGCAAGATGTCCCCATCTGATCCCGTCTCTGAAGTTTCTGCTGGAACATTGCTGCCTGACACCGGTTCAACCAAAGCTAAGTGCATTTGTTGTAAAATTGTAGAAATTATTCCACCGAATGTCATTTGTAATAGTTGTCATGATAAACTTTTACATGCAGATAGTGTTTCTATCAGTAATAGTATATTACCAGTTGCAGTTCCTTCAACTTCTAATGTGCATGATATACCTGTAAATTTTAAAGAATTTGTTTCGGATTCTATTATGAAGGCTTTGTCTGCATTTCCACCTTCTAATAAACGTAAAAGGTCTTTTAAAACTTCTCATTTAGCTGATGAAATTTCAAATGACCAACAACATAATAATTCATCCTCTTCTGATGAGGATCTATCTGAAACAGAAGATCCTTCCTCAGATATTGACACTGACAAATCTACGTATTTATTTAAAATAGAGTATATGCGTTCTTTATTAAAAGAAGTGTTAATTACTTTGGATATTGAGGTAACCAGTCCTATTGACGTTCAGTCTAATAAACGTTTAAATGCTGTTTTTAAACCTCCTGTGGTTTCCCCAGGTTTTTTTTCCCATTCCTGAGGCTATTTCTGATATGATTTCTAGGGAATGGAATAAGCCAGGTACTTCCTTTATTCATTCTTCAAGGTTTAAGAGATTGTATCCTTTACCAGCAAAATCTATAGAGTTTTGGGAAAAAATCCCCAAAGTTGATGGGGCTATTTCTACTCTTGCTAAACATACCACTATTCCTATGGAAGATAGCACTTCCTTTAAGGATCCTTTAGATAGGAAGCTTGAATCTTATCTAAGGAAGGCCTATTTATATTCAGGTCATCTTCTCAGACCTGCTATTTCTTTGGGTGATGTTGCGGCTGCATCAACTTTCTGGTTGGAAAATTTAGCGCAACATGAATTGGATTCTGACATATCTAGCATTGTTCGCTTACTGCAACATGCTAATCATATTATTTGTGATGCCATTTTTGATATTATCAAAATTGATGTTAGATCCATGTCTTTAGCTGTATTAGCTAGAAGAGCTTTGTGGCTTAAATCTTGGAATGCTGATATGACATCTAAATCTAGATTACTATCTCTTTCTTTCCAAGGTAATAATTTATTTGGTTCTCAGTTGGATTCTATTATTTCAACTATCACTGGGGGAAAACATAATTTATGTTTACCTGATAAATTACTTTCTCCAACGGTGTGTCCGGTCCACGGTGTCATCCTTACTTGTGGGATATTCTCTTCCCCAACAGGAAATGGCAAAGAGCCCAGCAAAGCTGGTCACATGATCCCTCCTAGGCTCCGCCTTCCCCAGTCATTCGACCGACGTAAAGGAGGAATATTTGCATAGGAGAAATCATATGATACCGTGGTGACTGTAGTTAAAGAAAATAAATCATCAGACCTGATTAAAAAACCAGGGCGGGCCGTGGACCGGACACACCGTTGGAGAAAGTAATTTATCAGGTAAACATAAATTCTGTTTTCTCCAACATAGGTGTGTCCGGTCCACGGCGTCATCCTTACTTGTGGGAACCAATACCAAAGCTTTAGGACACGGATGATGGGAGGGAGCAAATCAGGTCACCTAGATGGAAGGCACCACGGTTTGCAAAACCTTTCTCCCAAAAATAGCCTCAGAAGAAGCAAAAGTATCAAATTTGTAAAATTTGGTAAAAGTGTGCAGTGAAGACCAAGTCGCTGCCTTACATATCTGATCAACAGAAGCCTCGTTCTTAAAGGCCCATGTGGAAGCCACGGCCCTAGTGGAATGAGCTGTGATTCATTCAGGAGGCTGCCGTCCGGCAGTCTCATAAGCCAATCTGATGATGCTTTTAAGCCAAAAAGATAGAGAGGTAGAAGTTGCTTTTTGACCTCTCCTTTTACCAGAATAAACAACAAACAAGGAAGATGTTTGTCTGAAATCCTTTGTAGCATCTAAATAGAATTTTAGAGCACGGACAACGTCCAAATTGTGTAACAAACGTTCCTTCTATGAAACTGGATTCGGACACAAAGAAGGTACAACTATCTCCTGGTTAATATTTTTGTTGGAAACAACCTTCGGAAGAAAACCAGGCTCAGTACGTAAAAACCACCTTATCTGCATGGACCAGATAGGGCGGAGAACACTGCAGAGCAGATAACTCAGAAACTCTTCTAGCAGAAGAAATTGCAACCTAAAACAAAACTTTCCAAGATAATAACTTAATATCTATGGAATGTAAGGGTTCAAACGGAACCCCTTGAAGAACTGAAAGAACTAGATTAAGACTCCAGGGAAGAGTCAAAGGTCTGTAAACAGGCTTGATTCTAACCAGAGCCTGAACAAACGCTTAAACGTCTGGCACAGCTGCCAGCCTTTTGTGAAGTAAAACAGATAAAGCAGAGATCTGTCCCTTCAGAGAACTCGCAGAAAATCCTTTCTCCAAACCTTCTTGTAGAAAGGAAAGAAACTTAGGAATTTTTATCTTGTTCCATGGGAATCCTTTAGATTCACACCAACAGATATATTTTTTCCATATATTATGGTAAATTTTTCTAGTTACAGGCTTTCTAGCCTGAATAATAGTATCTACTACAGAATCTGAAAACCCACGCTTTGATAAAATCAAGCGTTCAAACTCCAAGCAGTCAGTTGGAGGAAAACCAGATTTGGATGTTCAAATGGACCCTGAATAAGAAGGTCCTGTCTCAAAGGTAGCTTCCATGGTGGAGCCGATGACACAATCACCAGGTCTGCATACCAAGTCCTGCGTGGCCACACAGGAACTATCAAGGTCACCGAAGCCCTCTCCAGATTGATCCTGGCTACCAGCCTGGGAATGAGAGGAAACGGTGGGAATACATAAGCTAGGTTGAAGATCCAAGGTGCTACTATTGTATCCAATAGAGTCGCCTTGGGATCCCTGGATTTGGACCCGTAACAAGGGACCATGAAGTTCTGACGAGAGGCCATCAGAACCAAGTCTGGAATGCCCCATAATTGAGTTATTTGGGCAAAGATTTCCAGATGGAGTTCCCACTCCCCCGGATGCTCCTCCATCGCCAGGGAACTCCTTGTTACCCCCTGATGGTTGATATATGTAACAGTCGTCATGATGACTGATTGAAACCTTATGAATTTGGCCTTTGCTAGTCTAGGCCAAGCCTTGAGAGCATTGAATATCGCTCTCAGTTCCATTATGTTTATCGGGAGAAGAGAGTCTTCCCGAAACCATAGACCCTGAGTTTTCAGGGGTTCCCAGACCGTGCCCCAGCCCACCAGACTGGCGTCGGTCGTGACAATGACCTATTCTGGTCTGCGGAAGCTCATTCCCTGTGACAGGTTGTCCAGGGTTAGCCACCAACGGAGTGAATCTCTGGTTATTTGATCTACTTGTATCGTCGGAGACAAGACTGTATAATCCCCATTCCACTGTCTGAGCATGCCCAGGTGCAATGGTCTTAGATGAATTCGTGCAAAAGGAACTATGTCCATTGCCGCAACCATCAACCCTATTACTTCCATGGACTGCGCTATGGAAGGAATAAGAACAGAATGAAGTACCTGACAAGAGCTTAGAAGTTTTGATTTTCTGGCCTCTGTCAGAAAAACCTTCATTTCTAAGGAAACTATTATTGTTCCCAAGAAGGGAACTCTTGTTGACGGGGACAGAGAACTTTTTTCTATGTTCACTTTCCACCTGTGAGATCTGAGAAAGGCTAGGACAATGTCCGTATGAGCCCTTGCTTTTGACAGAGACGACACCTGAATCAGGATGTCGTCCAAGTAAGGTACTACTGCAATGCCCCTTGGTCTTAGCACCGCTAGAAGGGACCCTAGTACCCTTGTGAAAATCCTTGGAGCAGTGGTTAATCCGAATGGAAGTGCCACAGGTAATGCTTGTCCAGAAAGGCGAACCTTAGGAACCGAAAATGTTCCTTGTGGATAGGAATACGTAGGTACGCATCCTTTAAGTCCACCGTGGTCATGAATTGACCTTCCTGGATGGTAGGAAGGATTGTTCGAATGGTTTCCATTTTGAATGATGAAACCCTTAGAAACTTGTTTAGAATCTTGAGATCTAAAATAGGTCTGAATGTTCCCTCTTATTTGGGAATTATGAACAGGTTGGAGTAAAAACCCATCCCTTGTTCTCCTAATGGAACAGGATGAATCACTCCCATGCTTAACAGGTCTTCTACACAGTGTAAGAATGCCTGTTCGAAGATAATTGAGACCCGTGGAACCTTCCCCTTGGGAGTAGTTCCCTGAATTCCAGGAGATAACCTTGAGAAACTATTTCTAGCGCCCAAGGATCCTGAACATCTCTTGCCCCAACCTGAGCAAAGAGAGAAAGTCTGCCCCCCACCAGATCCTTCCCAGATCGGGGGCCAACACTTCATGCTGTTTTGGTAACAGTGGCAGGTGACTTGGCCTGCTTACCCTTTTTCCAGCCTTGCATCGGCCTCCAGGCTGGCTTGGTTTGAGAAGTATTACCCTCTTGCTTAGAGGGTGTAGAATTTGAGGCTGGTCCGTTTCTGCGAAAGGGACGAAAATTTGGCTTATTTTTAGCCTTAAAAGACCTATCCTGTGGGAGGGCGTGGCCCTTTCCCCCAGTGATGTCTGAAATAATCTCTTTCAAGTCAGGGCCAAACAGTGTTTTACCCTTGAAAGGGATGTTAAGCAAAAGCGCTCTGCGCGCCACGATAGCAAACCCTGAATTATTCGCCGCTAATCTAGCTAATTGCAAAGCGGCATCTAAAATAAAAAAGAGTTAGCCAATTTAAGAGCTTGAACTCTGTCCAAAACCTCCTCGTACGAAGATTCTTTATTAAGCGACTTTTCTAGTTCTTCGAACCAGAAACACGCAGCTGTAGTGACAGGAACAATGCATGAAATTGGTTGTAGAAGGTAACCTTGCTGAACAAACATCTTTTTAAGCAAACCCTCTAACCTTTAATCCATAGGATCTTGAAAGCACAACTATCTTCTATAGGAATAGAAGTGCGTTTGTTTAGAGTAGAAACCGCCCCCTCGACCTTGGGGACTGTATGCTATAAGTCCTTTCTGGGGTCGACTATAGGAAACTAATTTCTTAAATATAGGGGGAGGACAAAGGGTATACCGGGCCTTTCCCACTCCTTATTTACTATGTCCGCCACCCGCTTGGGTATAGGAAAAACATCGGGGGGCACCGGAACCTCTAGGAACTTGTCCATCTTACCTAATTTCTCTGGAATGACCAAATTGTCACAATCATCCAGAGTAGATAATACCTCCTTAAGTAGTGCGTGGAGATGTTGAAATTTAAATTTAAAAGTTACAATATCAGGTTCTGCTTGTTGAGAAATTTTCCCTGAATCTGAAATTTCTCCCTCAGACAAAACCTCCCTCCTGGCCCCTTCAGATAGGTGTGAGGGTATGTCAGAAAAGATATCATCAGCGTCCTCTTGCTCCTCAGTGTTTAAAACAGAGCAATCACGCTTTCTCTGATAAGTAGGCATTTTGGAAAAAAATGCATGCAATAGAATTATCCATTATAGCCATTAATTGTTGTATGGTAATAAGTATTGGCGCACTAGATGTACTAGGGGCCTCTTGTGTGGGCAAAACTGGTGTAGACACAGAAGGGGATGATGCAGTACCATGCTTACTCCCCTCATTAGAGGAATCATCTTGGGCAATATCATATCTATGGCATTATTATCCCTACTTTGTTTGGACATTATGACACAAATATATCACATATATTTAAATGGGGAGACACATTGGCTTTCATACATATAGAACATCGTTATCTGATGGTTCAGACATGTTAAACAGGCTTAAACTTGTTAACAAAGCACAAAAAACGTTTTACAATAAAACCGTTACTGTCCCTTTAAATTTTAAACTGAACACACTTTATTACTGAATATGTGAAAAAGTATGAAGGAATTGTTCAAATTTCACCAAAATTTCACCACAGTAACTTAAAGCCTTAAAAGTATTGCACACCAAATTTGAAAGCTTTAACCCTTAAAATAACGGAACCGGAGCCGTTTTTACATTTAACCCCTATACAGTCCCAGGTATCTGCTTTGCTGAGACCCAACCAAACCCAGAGGGGAATACGATACCAAATGATGCCTTCTATAAGCTTTTTCAGTGGTTCTTAGCTCCTCACACATGCATCTGCATGCCATGCTTTCCAAAAACAACTGCGCATTAGAGGCGCGAAAATGAGGCTCTGTCTATGACTAGAAAAGGCCCCCAGTGAAAAAGGTGTCCAATACAGTGCCTGCCGTTTTTATTAAAACAATCCCCAAGATTTAACAACTATTAAAAGTAATAATCTGCCAAATATACTTAGTAAAGTAATCGTTTTAGCCCAGAAAAATGTCTACCAGTTTTTTAAGCCCTAATGAAGCCCTTTATTCTTTTACTTAAACAAAGAAAATGGCTTACCGGTTCCCATAGGGAAAATGACAGCTTCCAGCATTACCGAGTCTTGTTAGAAATGTGTCATACCTCAAGCAGCAAAAGTCTGCTCACTGTTTCCCCCAACTGAAGTTAATTCCTCTCAACAGTCCTGTGTGGAAACAGCCATCGATTTTAGTAACGGTTGCTAAAATCATTTTCCTCTTACAAACAGAAATCTTCATCTCTTTCCTGTTTCAGAGTAAATAGTACATACCAGCACTATTTTAAAATAAACTCTTGATTGAAGAATAAAAACTACATTTAAACACCAAAAAACTCTAAGCCATCTCCGTGGAGATGTTGCCTGTACAACGGCAAAGAGAATGACTGGGGAAGGCGGAGCCTAGGAGGGATCATGTGACCAGCTTTGCTGGGCTCTTTGCCATTTCCTGTTGGGGAAGAGAATATCCCACAAGTAAGGATGACGCCGTGGACCGGACACACCTATGTTGGAGAAAAGGATTTTTTTTGCTTCAGGATAAAAAACCTAAGGGTAAATCTAAGGCTTCTAATCGTTTTCGTTCCTTTCGTCAGAATAAGGAACAAAAACTCAATCCTTCCCCCAAGGAATCTGCTTCCAATTGGAAGCCTTCCTCAAATTGGAATAAATCCAAGCCATTTTGGGAAACCAAAGTCGGCCCCAAAATCCGCATGAAGGTGCAGCCCTCATGCCAGCTCAGCTGGTAGGGGGAAGATTAAGGTTTTTCAAGGATTTTTGGATAAAATCTGTCCAAAATCATTGGATTCAGAGCATTGTCTCTCAAGGGTATCGAATAGGATTCAAAATAAGACCTCCTGTGAGAAGATTTTTTCTCTAACGCATCCCTGTAAATCCAGTAAAAGCTCAGGCTTTTCTGATGTGTGTTTCAGATCTGGAGTCTTCAGGGGTAATCATGCCAGTTCCTCCTCAGGAACAGGGTTTGGGGTTTTATTCAATCCTATTCATTGTAACAAAGAAAGAAAATTTATTCAGACCAGTTCTGGATCTGAAAATTTTGAATTGTTATGTAAGAGTACCAACTTTCAAGATGGTGACTATAAGGACTATTCTGCCTTTTGTTCAGCAAGGACATTATATGTCTACAATAGACTTGCAGGATGCATACCTTCATATTCTGATTCATCCAGAACACTTTCAGTTTCTGAGATTCTCTTTTCTAGACGAGCATTACCAATTTGTTGCTCTTCCATTTGGCCTAGCAACAGCTCCAAGAATCTTTTCAAAGGTTCTGGGTGCCCTACTATCTGTAATCAGAGAACAGGGTATTGCGGTGTTTCCTTATTTGGACGATATCTTGGTACTAGCTCAGTCTTTACGTACTGCAAAATCTCACACGAATCGACTAGTGTTGTTTCTTCGGAAACATGGTTGGAGGATCAATTTACCAAAAAGTTTCTTGATTCCTCAGACAAGGGTCACCTTTTTAGGCTTCCAGATAGATTCAGTGTCCATGACTCTGTCTCTAACAGACAGACGTTTAAAATTGGTCGCAGAATGACGACAACTTCAGTCTCAGTCATTCCCTTCAGTGGCTATGTGCATGGAAGTTTTAGGTCTCATGACTGCAGCATCGGACGCGATCCCCTTTGCTCGTTTTCACATGAGACCTCTACAGCTTTGTATGCTGAATCAATGGTGCAGGGATTATACAAAGATATCACAATTAATATCCTTGAATCCCAATGTACGACACTCTCTGACATGGTGGACAGATCACCATCGTTTGGTTCAAGGGGCTTCTATTGTTTGCCCAATCTGGACTGTGATCTCAACAGATGCGAGTCTTTCAGGTTGGGGAGCTGTTTGGGGATCTCTGACAGCTCAAGGGCTTTGGAAATCTCAAGAGGCGAGATTACCAATAAATATTTTAGAACTCCGTGCAATTTTCAGGGCTCTTCAGTTCTGGCCTCTGCTAAAGAGAGAACCGTTCATTTGTTTTCAGACAGACAATATCACAACTGTGGATTATATCAATCATCAGGGTGGGACTCACAGTCCCCAAGCTATGAAAGAAGTATCTCAGATACTTGCTTGGGCGGAATCCAGCTCCTGTCTAATCTCTGCGGTGCATATCCCAGGTGTAGACAATTGGGAGGCGGATTATCTCAGCCGTCCGACTTTACATCCAGGGGAGTGGTCTCTCCATCCAGATGTGTTTTCTCAGATTGATTAGATGTGGGGTCTTCCAGAGATATATCTCATGGCCTCTCATCTGAACAAGAAACTTCCCAGATACCTGTCCAGGTCCAGGGATGTTCAGGCGGAAGCAGTGGATGCGCTGACACTTCCTTGGTGTTATCAACCTGCTTACATCTTCCCGCCTCTAGTTCTCCTTCCAAGAGTGATCTCCAAAATCATCATGGAGCAGTCTTTTGTGTTGCTGGTGGCTCCAGCATGGCCACACAGATTTTGGTATGCGGATCTGGTTCGAATGTCCAGTTGCCCGCCTTGGCCACTTCCGTTACGGCCGGACCTACTATCTCAAGGTCCGTTTTTCCATCAGGATCTCAAATCATTAAATTTGAAGGTATGGAAATTGAACGCTTAGTTTTAAGTCATAGAGGGTTCTCTGACTCAGTGATTAATACTATGTTACAAGCTTGTAAATCTGTTTCCAGAAAGATTTATTATAGAGTTTGGAAGACTTACATTTCATGGTGTTCTTCTAATAAATTCTCCTGGCATTCCTTTAGAATTCCTAGAATTTTGCAGTTTCTTCAGGATGGTTTGGATAAGGGTTTGTCTGCAAGTTCCTTGAAAGGACAAATCTCCGCTCTTTGTTTTATTTCACAGAAAGATTGCTATACTTTCTGATATACACTGTTTTGTACAGGCTTTAGTTCATATTAAGCCTGTCATTAAGTCAATTTCTCCTCCTTGGAGTCTTAATTTGGTTCTGAAGGCTTCTCCTCCATTAGAACCTATGCATTCTTTGGACATTAAACTACTTTCTTGGAAAGTGTTGTTCCTTTTGGCTATCTCTTCTGCTATAAGAGTTTCTGAGCCATCTGCTCTTTCTTGTGAGTCTCCTTTCCTGATTTTTCATCAGGATAAGGCAGTTTTGCGGACTAATTTTCAATTTTTACCTAAGGTTGTGAATTCTAACAACATTAGTAGAGAAATTGTTGTCTCTTCTTTATGTCCTAATCCTAAGAATTCTTTGGCGAGATCCTTACATTCTTTGGATGTGGTAAGAGCTTTGAAATATTATGTGGAAGCTACTAAAGATTTCAGGAAGTCTTCCAGTCTATTTGTTTTATTTTCTGGTCCTAGGAAAGGTCAGAAAGCTTCTGCTATTTCCTTGGCTTCTTGGTTGAAACTTTTGATTCATCAAGCTTATTTGGAGTCGGGTCAAACCCTGCCTCAGAGAATTACAGCTCATTCTACTAGATCAGTCTCCACTTCGTGGGCTTTTAAGAATGAAGCTTCAGTTGATCAGATTTGCAAAGCGGCAACTTGGTCCTCTTTGCATACATTTACTAAATTCTGCCATTTTGATGTTTTTGCTTCTTCGGAAGCAGTTTTTGGTAGAAAAGTTCTTCAGGCAGCTGTTTCAGTTTGATTCTTCTGCTTTTGTTCAAAGTTAAAATAACATCTTGGGTATTGATATCCCATATGTCACTAGCTCATGGACTCTTGCCAATTACATGAAAGAAAACATAATTTATGTAAGAATTTACCTGATAAATTCATTTCTTTCATATTGGCAAGAGTCTATGAGGCCCACACTTTTTATGGTGGTTATGATTTTTTTTGTATAAAGCACAATTATTTCCAAATTTCCTTTGTTGATGCTTTCTACTCCTTTCTTTATCACCCCACTGCTTGGCTATTCGTTAAACTGAATTGTGGGTGTGGTGAGGGGTGTATTTATAGGCATTTTGAGGTTTGGGAAACTTTGCCCCTCCTGGTAGGATTGTATATCCCATATGTCACTAGCTCATGGACTCTTGCCAATATGAAAGAAATGAATTTATCAGGTAAATTCTTACATAAATTATGTTTTTTCCCTTCTTTTCCACATCAAGTAGGCCTTTAATTACAATTTAATTATTTTTTTGCCAGGTCAAATAGGCCTATAATCACAATATGTGGGTAGCAAAATATGGGGCAATTAAAAGGTATCAATATTATTCACAAAGTGTTTGTTAACTTAAGGAAAAGATCTTTGCAGAATTAGCCGTAATTCTCTCAGGAAGCTGCTGTCCAGCAGTCTCATAAGCCAAACGAATTATACATTGTAACCAAAAAGAGTAGTAGCAGTAGCTTTCTGGCCTTTACGTTTCCCAGAGAAACAGACAAAGAGGGCAGAGGACTGGTGCCTGTAAGTAGAATTTAAGAGCACGTACAACATCCAAATTGTGTAAAAAAACGTTCTTTGGAAGAAGAAGGATTAGGACACAGAGAAACAACCTTAGGAAGGAAACCTAACTTAGTACGAAGAACCGCCTTATCGGCATGAAAATAAATAAATAAGGGGAATCACACTGCAGAGCTGAGAGTTCCGAGACTCTTCAAGCAGAAGAGATGGCAACAAGAAACAAAACCTTCCAAGATAATAACTTAATGTTTATGGAATGCAACCACAGAACCAGCTGTAAAACATTAAGAACAAGGTTAAGGCTCCAAGGAGAAACAACAGACTTAAAGACAGGCCTGATTTTGACCAAGGTTTAACAAAAAGATTGCACATCTGGCACATCCGCCAAACATTTATGTAGTAAAACTGATAAAGCAGAAATCTGACCCTTCAGGGTACTGACTGACAATCCCTTTTCCAGGCCTTCCTGAAGAAAAGATAAAATTCTAGGAATTCTAATTCTACTCCAAGAGTAGCCCTTGGATTCACACCAATAAAGATATTTACGCCATATCTTATGGTAAATCTTTGTAGTAACAGGCTTGCGTGCCTGAATCATGATCTCAATGACCGACTCAGAAAAACCACACTTAGACAGAATTAAGAGTTCAATCTCCAAGCAGTCAGCCTTAGAGAAACGAGATTTGGATGAAGGACGGGACCCTGAATCAGGAGGTCCTTCCTCAGAGGTAGTCTCCAAAGTGGGAGAGATGACATCTCCACTAGGTCTGCAAACTAGATCCTGCGAGGCCACGCAGGGGATATTAGAATCACCAACGCCCTTTCCTGTTTGATACAAGCAATGACTCGTGGAAGGAGAACAAACAGAGGAAACAGGTATGCCAACCTGAAAACCAAAGGAACCGCCAGAGCATCTATCAGAATGGCCTGCAGATCTCTTGACCTTGAACCGTACCTTTGAAGCTTGGCGTTCTGACAGGACGCCATCAGATCTTACTCCGGCACACCCCATTTGAGGACTTAGCTGGAAAACACCTCCGGATGGAGTTTCCACTCCCGGGAAGTCTGTCTGCTCAGAAAATCTGCTTCCCAGTTGTTTACTCCTAGAATGTGGTGGGCAGATAGACAGCAATTGTGGGTCTCTGCCCACTGAAGAATCCGAGTAACCTCCTTCATAGCTAAGGAACTCAGAGTTCCTCCCTGGTGACTGTTGTAAGCCACAGAGGTTATGTTGTCTGACTGGAACCTGATAAACTGGGCTGAGGACAACTGAGGCCAAGCCAATAGAGCATTGTAAATTGCCCTCAACTCCAAGATGTTGATGGGAAGAGCAGACTCCTCCAGAGTCCAAAGGCGCTGAGCTTTTAATGAGTTCCAGACTGCTCCCCAGCTCAGCAGGCTGGCGTCCGTGGTCACAATCACCCAGGAAGGTCTCCGAAAACATGTGCACTGAGACAGATGTTCGTGAGAAATCCACCACAGAAGGGAGTCCCTTGACGACTGATCTAACCCTATTCTCTAAATTAGATCTGCACAGTCGCCATTCCATTGTCTGAGCATGCACAACTGGAGAGCTCTCAAATGGAATCTAGCAAAAGGAATGATGTCCTTGGAAGCCACTATCCGACCGATTACCTCCATACATTGAGCCACTGAAGGATAAGCAGTAGCCTAAAGAGAGAGGCAAAAGGAAATGATTTTGGTTTTCCTGACCTCTGTCAGAAAAATCTTCATCAATAGAAAATCTATTATGGTCCCTAAGAACACTACTCTTGTAGCAGGGGAAAGGGAGCTTTTTTTCCAGATTCACATTCCATTCCTGGGAACGAAGAAAAGACAATAATATCTCTGTGTGATATTTTGCTTGTTGAAAAGACGGTGCCTGAAACAATATGTCGTCCAGGTAGGGTGCCAAAAGAGCCTCCAGAACCTTTGAAAAAATTCTGGGAGCAATGGCTAGACTAAATGGAAGGGCCATGAACTGGAAAAGTTTGTCCAGAAAGGCAAATTTCAGGAATCTGTGATGGTCCCTGTGACTAGGAACATGAAGATACGCATCCTTTAGGTCTATGGCTGTCATGAACTCTTGTACTAAAGGAAGAATGGAATGTATAGTCTCCATCTTGAAGGATTGAACTTTGAGAAACTTGTTTAGACACTTCAAGTCTGGAAAGGGACGGAAAGTTACCTTTTTTGGTAACCACAAATAGGTTGGAGTAGAACCCGAAACCCTGTTCCTGCACTGGAACTGGACTATCAAGATTATATACATTTCAAGAACGCCTCTCTCTTTATCTGGTCTGCAGATAATCTTGAGAGATGGAATCTGCCTCTGGGGGGATAAGTCTTGAATTCCAATTTGTAACCCTGGGATACTATTGTCCACAGTCCAGGGATCTGGGACTTCTCGTATCCAGGCTTGAGAGAACTGAGAATGTCTGCCCCCACCTGATCCGATCCCGGAGCGGGGGCAAACCATTCATGCTGATTTTGAATCGTCTGCAGGTTTCTTTGATTGTTTCCCCTTATTCCAAGTCTGATTGGATTTCCAAGATTGTTCCTGCTTGGAGGAAGAAGAGGAAGGCTTTCCTCTGAAGTTACGAAAGAAACCAAAATTACTCTAACGTCCTTTAGGCCTATTCTTCTTATATTGAGGTAGAAAAGACCCTTTTCCATCTGTAATATAAGAGAAAATTTCTGCCAAACCGGGTCCAAACAAGGTTTTGCCCTTGTAAGGAATCGCCAGAAGCTTGACTTTAGAGGAAACGTCCGCAGACCAGGGTTTCAGCCATAACGCCCTGCGGGCTAGGGCAGAGAAACTAGAAGTCTAACAATCTGTAAAAACTTAAATTATGCTTACCAGATAATTGTTTTTCTTCTGTACGGGGAGAGTCCACAGCTGCATTTATTACTTTTGGGAAATACAGAACCTGGCCACCAGGAGGAGGCAAAGACACCCCAGTCAAAGGCTTAAATACCTCCCCCACTTCCCTCATCCCCCAGTCATTCTGCCAAGGGTACAAGGAACAATAGGAGAAATATCAGGGTGAAAAAGATGCCAGAAGAACGAATAAAAATAATTTAAGTCCACAGCTGCATTCATTACTTTTGGAAAATCAATACCCAAGCTTATAAAAGGACACTGAATGCAAACGGGTGGGAACAAAAAAGGCAGCCCATTCTGATGGCACCACAGCCTGCCATAACTCAAATTCATGATTAAAAAAAAACTACTTTACCCGAAGCGGAAGGAACAAAAAATTGGAAGAGGACAAGGTAACTGCCCATCAATTAGAACCATAAGATCCCTGTTAGAGACCACTCATAAACCCTGGACTCAACTGAGCACAAAAGCCGCTGAAGAGACAACAGTCCCACTGACTAGAGGCACACAAAAGTTAAACCCTCTCCATGATCAATGACAAGAGGAAACAACAAATAAACTCTCCCATACCACATTTTCCCCAACTAAAAGGAAAGGAAGAATCAGATAAAAAAAAAGGTCCGAAAGAACCTCCAGAAAACAATCCTTAGAGTCTAAGACAGAACAGAAAGAGAAGCCCCAAGCATAACTCGAAAAAAGAGCAGACTACAAGGCTGCAGAGATTACTCTTCAATTGAGGGAAGGAGAAAAAGGAAAAATTCCAGACGACCTCCTACATGGATCCCAAAAACCAATGTAGAGCCTTAACCAGATCCGAATATCCGGAAGGACGAAAAGTAAAAAATAACTACCCTACCACAGACAGCTATCAAGTACAGATAACTGAACGTCCGCGGGTCAGAAACCCCAGGAGCCAACAGGAACAGAATAGTAATATCCGTTCATGCCACAAACAACAACAGGAGCCAACAGGAACAGAATAGTAATATCCGTTCATGCCCCCCCCTACTAGTAAACGAGGTAAGGGAGGATGACACCCTTACCAATAAAGAGAACCAGATACCCACTGAAGGAAGGTTCCATATCATCCAAACAGACTGTAATGCCCCCCTAACCTAAGGAAGGAGCACTAAGGTTTGCTGACACGTGGTCGATGCCCAAACAGAGCAGTCAGACTCTGACCCATATTCCTGTCTAACTGGCCCATCACGGCAGCGATGGGCATGGTCCAAAAAGACAAGAGTAATAAAAAATAGCCAGCATCGACAAGATGACGAATTTTCCTCCATCATTACGTAAGGAAAGAAAGGAAAGAGACACTGATACCCAAAGAGACTAGCTCGGGTTCCAGGATAATCATCCTCAGTTCCCCTCAAACTCAAAGGGAAGGTACCCCTCAGCAAAGAGACCCTCGACCCACTGAACTCCAAGAGTCAGATGAGAAAAAATTACCTCAGGAGGAGCCAACTGAATAGGCGCAGTAGTCCAGATCCTCTCATAATAGAAGGAAATCAAAGAAAAAAACCTAGGAAGACTCCAGAAAAGAAATTCCCAGGAAAACTCCTGCCATATCTCCGAAGAGAGAAGAAGAGCCGCCCCAGTAGAAACAAGTAGATTTCCCCAGGTCCGGGAAAACAAACCTGCTACTGGACGCCAGAGAGATCCAAAGTTTATGGAAATCTGGAAAACAGAGTAACCAAAATGCCTAGGTTGACTAGGTTAAAAACCGGATCCCCAGAAGCAGGAGCCGGATCAAGGTCAAGAAACCTTGCAGAACAACCATAAAGTTACCCCTTCTGTAAGGAAATTGCACAAGAGTTGATGCAATCGCTGCTATGCCCCCCCATGGGGTCTTGAACTGGTCTCTCATGCTGTATCCCAGTGACTGTCCACTCGGCCTCAAAAGGATTTAAGGATAACACCCACAAAGTCCGAAGACAAAGGTAGGACCCAAAAAAAGATCAGAACTCACACCTTAGTAATTGATTGTTTGACAAATGAACGAGAATCCTGAAACTCCTATCAGGCGGCAAAAGAGACTGCATAACAATCCCCCAAAGAGGGTATTGCAAGAAGAAAACGGTTCAAAACAGCTCTCTTCCCTCCCTCACCTCCCCCAAAAAGTCTGCCAGTACTAAAATAAAAGCCTTTTTTTTTTTATTTATTTTTATTAATATTTTTTTTTATACATATTTTCTGCAGTGTAGGATCCCTCCTTATCCCCCAACCTCCCTGATCCCCCTGAAACAGCTCTCTAACCCTCCCCCTCTACTTATTAGCCACCATCTCAGGTACTGGCAGCTTTCTGCCAGCACCCAGTTTGCTCTCATTTTTATTTATTTCACCAAAAAAAAAAATTCTGTAGTGTAGCTTCCCCCCCTCATTATCATACCCCTCTCCCAGATCGCTTTCCCACCCTCTATCCCACTTTCCACTATATCAACCCGTCTCCCTGCTTCCCCCTCCCCCTTTCCACTCACTGTGGCTCCACGCTTATTTTTTTCAGTAGCGTAGCAGTCCTGCCCCTCCCACCCACCTCCTGCCCCCTCCAGTGATTACCCTCCCACCCACCAATTGGCACCACCGCTGTCTGATGTATCAGTAACTCTACAACTCGTGCTCCACTGCTCGTGGGGCATGCAGAAACAGCGAAATCTCACTATTTTTAGCGAGATCCCGGCCCAGGACTGCAGTGTCTTATAGGGTACGATGCTGGTCCTTAAGGGCTTAATAACCAGCGTCGTACAGGGTACGGCGCTGGTCATTAAGGGGTTAAAGGAACAGTAAAGATAAAATTTAAATTTTATGATTCAGATACAGCATGTAATTTTAAACAACTTTCCAATTTACTTCTAATTATCTCATTTGCTTTGTTTTCTCGCTATTCTTAGTTGAATACCTAGGTAGGCTCAGGAGCAGCACTGCAGTACTTAGAGCTATCTGCTAATCTGTTGTTGCACATATAGGATATTGGTTCAGCTAGCTTCATGAGTGTATTGCTACTCCTTCAACAAAGAATACCAAGAGAATAAAGCAAATATAAAAAAAAAGTTGCTTACAATTGTATAAAAGAAACCGTTTACAAACACACAAGTTGTTTCATTCTGTATGTACAAAGATTTTTAAATGTAAAACAAATTAAAAAACAGAATTTATGTTTACCTGATAAATTACTTTCTCCAACGGTGTGTCCGGTCCACGGCGTCATCCTTACTTGTGGGATATTCTCTTCCCCAACAGGAAATGGCAAAGAGCCCAGCAAAGCTGGTCACATGATCCCTCCTAGGCTCCGCCTACCCCAGTCATTCGACCGACGTTAAGGAGGAATATTTGCATAGGAGAAACCATATGTTACTGTGGTGACTGTAGTTAAAGAAAATAAATTATCAGACCTGATTAAAAAAACCAGGGCGGGCCGTGGACCGGACACACCGTTGGAGAAAGTAATTTATCAGGTAAACATAAATTCTGTTTTCTCCAACATAGGTGTGTCCGGTCCACGGCGTCATCCTTACTTGTGGGAACCAATACCAAAGCTTTAGGACACGGATGAAGGGAGGGAGCAAATCAGGTCACCTAAATGGAAGGCACCACGGCTTGCAAAACCTTTCTCCCAAAAATAGCCTCAGAAGAAGCAAAAGTATCAAATTTGTAAAATTTAGTAAAAGTGTGCAGTGAAGACCAAGTCGCTGCCTAACATATCTGATCAACAGAAGCCTCGTTCTTGAAGGCCCATGTGGAAGCCACAGCCCTAGTGGAGTGAGCTGTGATTCTTTCAGGAGGCTGCCGTCCGGCAGTCTCATAAGCCAATCGGATAATGCTTTTAATCCAGAAGGAGAGAGAGGTAGAATTTGCTTTTTAACCTCTCCGTTTACCAGAATAAACAACAAACAAAGACGAAGTTTGTCTGAAATCCTTAGTAGCTGCTAAGTAAAATTTGAGAGCACGAACTACATCCAAGTTGTGCAACAAACGTTCCATCTTTGAAACTGGATTAGGACACAAAGAAGGCACAACTATCTCCTGGTTAATGTTTTTGTTAGAAACAACTTTTGGAAGAAAACCAGGTTTAGTACGCAAAACCACCTTATCTGCATGGAACCCCAGATAAGGAGAAGAACACTGCAGAGCAGATAATTCTGAAACTCTTCTAGCAGAAGAAATTGCAACCAAAAACAAAACTTTCCAAGATAATAACTTAATATCAACGGAATGTAAGGGTTCAAACGGAACCCCCTGAAGAACTGAAAGAACTAGGTTGAGACTCCAAGGAGGAGTCAAAGGTTTGTAAACAGGCTTGATTCTAACCAGAGCCTGAACAAAGGCTAGAACATCTGGCACAGCTGCCAGCTTTTTGTGAAGTAACACAGACAAGGCAGAAATCTGTCCCATCAAGGAACTTGCAGATAATCCTTTTTCCAATCCTTCTCGAAGGAAGGATAGACTCTTAGGAATCTTAACCTTGTCCCAAGGGAATCCTGTAGATTCACACCAACAGATATATTTTTCCCAAAATATGTGGTAAATTTTTCTGGTTACAGGCTTTCAGGCCTGAACAAGAGTATCAATACCAGAATCTGAGAACCCTCGCTTTGATAAGATCAAGCGTTCAATCTCCAAGCAGTCAGCTGGAGTGGGTCGAACGGACCTAGAACAAGAAGGTCTCGTCTCAAAGGTAGCTTCCATGGTGGAGCCGATGACATATTCACCAGATCTGCATACCAAGTCCTGCGTGGCCACGCAGGAGCTATCAAGATCACCGACGCCCTCTCCTTTGATCCTGGCTACCAGCCTGGGGATGAGAGGAAACGGCGGGAACACATAAGCTAGTTTGAAGGTCCAAGGTGCTACTAGTGCATCCACTAGAGCCGCCTTGGGATCCCTGGATCTGGACCCGTAGTAAGGAACTCTGAAGTTCTGACGAGAGGCCATCAGATCCACGTCTGGAATGCCCCACGGTTGAGTGACTTGGGCAAAGATTTCCGGATGGAGTTCCCACTCCCCCGGATGCAATGTCTGACGACTCAGAAAAACCGCTTCCCAACTTTCCACTCTTGGGATGTGGATAGCAGACAGGTGAGGCCAAGCTTTGAGAGCATTGAATATCGCTCTCAGTTCCAGAATATTTATCGGTAGAAGAGATTCTACCCGAGACCAAAGACCCTGAGCTTTCAGGGATCCCCAGACCGCGCCCCAGCCCATCAGACTGGCGTCGGTCGTGACAATGACCCACTCTGGTCTGCGGAAGGTCATCCCTTGTGACAGGTTGTCCAGGGACAGCCACCAACGGAGTGAGTCTCTGGTCTTCTGATTTACTTGTATCTTCGGAGAAAAGTCTGAATAGTCCCCATTCCACTGACTGAGCATGAACAGTTGTAATGGTCTTAGATGAATGCGCACAAAAGGAACTATGTCCATTGCCGCTACCATCAAACCTATCACTTCCATGCACTGCGCTATGGAAGGAAGAGGAACGGAATGAAGTATCCGACAAGAGTCTAGAAGTTTTGTTTTTCTGGCTTCTGTCAGAAAAATCCTCATTTCTAAGGAGTCTATTATAGTTCCCAAGAAGGGAACCCTTGTTGACGGAGATAGAGAACTCTTTTCCACGTTCACTTACCATCCGTGAGATCTGAGAAAGGCCAGGACAATGTCCGTGTGAGCCTTTGCTTGAAGAAGGGACGACGCTCGAATCAGAATGTCGTCCAAGTAAGGTACTACAGCAATGCCCCTTGGTCTTAGCACCGCCAGAAGGGACCCTAGTACCTATGAGAAAATCCTAGGAGCAGTGGCTAATCCGAAAGAAAACGCCACGAACTGGAAATGCTTGTCCAGGAATGCAAACCTTAGGAACCGATGATGTTCCTTGTGGATAGGAATATGTAGATACGCATCCTTTAAATCCACCGTGGTCATGAATTGACCGTCCTGGAAGGAAGGAATTGTTCGAATGGTTTCCATCTTGAACGATGGAACCTTGAGAAACTTGTTCAAGATCTTGAGATCTAAGATTGGTCTGAACGTTCCCTCTTTTTTGGGAACTATGAACAGATTGGAGTAGAACCCCATCCCTTGTTCTCCTAATGGAACAGGATGAATCACTCCCGTTTTTAGCAGGTCTTCTACACAATGTAAGAATGCCTGTCTTTTTATGTGGTCTGAAGACAACTGAGACCTGTGGAACCTCCCCCTTGGAGGAAGCCCCTTGAACTCCAGAGAATAATCTTGGGAGACTATTTCTAGCGCCCAAGGATCCAGAACATCTCTTGCCCAAGCCTGAGCGAAGAGAGAGAGTCTGCCCCCCACCAGATCCGGTCCCGGATCGGGGGCCCGCATTTCATGCTGTCTTGGTAGCAGGTTTCCTGGCCTGCTTTCCTTTGTTCCAGCCTTGCATAGGTCTCCAGGCTGGATTGGCTTGAGAAGTATTACCTTCCTGCTTAGAGGACGTAGCCCTTGGGGCTGGTCCGTTTCTGCGAAAGGGACGAAACTTAGGTTTATTTTTGGTCTTGAAAAGACCTATCCTGAGGAAGGGCGTGGCCCTTGCCCCCAGTGATATCAGAGATAATCTCTTTCAAGTCAGGGCCAAACAGTGTTTTCCCCTTGAAAGGAATGTCAAGCTATTTGTTCTTGGAAGACGCATCCGCTGACCACATTCAAGGCAGTGTGGCGGTAGACTCAAAGCGCTCTGCGCCACAATAGCAAACCCAGAATTTTTCGCCGCTAACCTAGCCAATTGCAAGGTGGCGTCTAGGGTGAAAGAATTAGCCAATTTAAGAGCACGAATTCTGTCCATAATCTCCTCATAAGAAGAAGAATTACTAATAATCGCCTTTTCTAGCTCATCCGCGGCTGTAGTGACAGGGACAATGCATGCAATTGGTTGTAGAAGGTAACCTTGCTGAACAAACATCTTTTTTAGCAAACCTTCTAATTTTTTATCCATAGGATCTTGAAAAGCACAACTATCTTCTATGGGTATAGTGGCGCGCTTGTGTAGAGTAGAAACCGCCCCCTCGACCTTGGGGACTGTCTGCCATAAGTCCTTTCTGGGGTCGACTATAGGAAAACAATTTTTTAAATATGGGGGGAGGTACTAAAGGTATACCGGGCCTGTCCCATTCTTTATTAACAATGTACGCCACCCGCTTGGATATAGGAAAAGCTTCGGGGGGCCCCGGGGCCTCTAAGAACTTTTCCATTTTACATAGTGGTTCTGGAATGACCAGATAATCACAATCATCCAAATTGGATAACACCTCCTTTAAGCAGAGCGCGGAGATGTTCCAACTTAAATTTAAAAGTAATCACATCAGGTTCAGCTTGTTGAGAAATTTTTCCTGAATCTGAAATTTCTCCCTCAGACAAAACCTCCCTGGCCCCCTCAGACTGGTGTAGGGGCCCTTCAGAAACCATATCATCAGCGTTCTCATGCTCTACAGAATTTTCTAAAACAGAGCAGTCGCGCTTTCGCTGATAAGTGGGCATATTGGCTAAAATGTTTTTGATAGAATTATCCATTACAGCCGTTAAATGTTGCATAGTAAGGAGTATTGGCGCACTAGATGTACTAGGGGCCTCCTGTATGGGCAAGACTGGTGTAGACGAAGGAGGGGATGATGCAGTACCATGCTTACTCCCCTCACTTGAGGAATCATCTTGGGCATCATTTTTACTAAATTTTTTATGACATAAAATACATATAGTTAAACGAGAAGGAACCTTGGTTTCCCCACAGTCAGAACACAATCTATCTGGTAGTTCAGACATGTTAAACAGGCATAAACTTGATAACAAAGCACAAAAAACGTTTTAAAATAAAACCGTTACTGTCACTTTAAATTTTAAACTAAACACACTTTATTACTGCAATTGCGAAAAAGTATGAAGGAATTGTTCAAAATTCACCAAAATTTCACCACAGTATCTTAAAGCCTTAAAAGTATTGCACACCAAATTTTGAAGCTTTAACCCTTAAAATAACGGAACCGGAGCCGTTTTTATATTTAACCCCTTTACAGTCCCTGGAATCTGCTTTGCTGAGACCCAACCAAGCCCAAAGGGGAATACGATACCAAATAATGCCTTCAGAAAGACTTTTCTATGTATCAGAGCTCCACACACATGCAGCTGCATGCCATGCTGTTCTCAAAAACAAGTGCGCCATACCGGCGCGAAAATGAGGCTCTGACAATGATTAGGGAAAGTCCCTAAAGAATAAGGTGTCTAAAACAGTGCCTGCCGATATAATCTTATCAAAATACCCAGATTAAATGATTCCTCAAGGCTAAATATGTGTTAATAATGAATCGATTTAGCCCAGAAAAAGTCTACAGTCTTAATAAGCCCTTGTGAAGCCCTTATTTACTATCTTAATAAACATGGCTTACCGGATCCCATAGGGAAAATGACAGCTTCCAGCATTACATCGTCTTGTTAGAATGTGTCATACCTCAAGCAGTAAGAGACTGCACACTGTTCCCCCAACTGAAGTTAATTGCTCTCAACAGTCCTGTGTGGAACAGCCATGGATTTTAGTTACGGTGCTAAAATCATTTTCCTCATACAAACAGAAATCTTCATCTCTTTTCTGTTTCTGAGTAAATAGTACATACCAGCACTATTTTAAAATAACAAACTCTTGATTGAATAATAAAAACTACAGTTAAACACTAAAAAACTCTAAGCCATCTCCGTGGAGATGTTGCCTGTACAACGGCAAAGAGAATGACTGGGGTAGGCGGAGCCTAGGAGGGATCATGTGACCAGCTTTGCTGGGCTCTTTGCCATTTCCTGTTGGGGAAGAGAATATCCCACAAGTAAGGATGACGCCGTGGACCGGACACACCTATGTTGGAGAAATGAAGATGGGTTCTCCCAATCATACATCTATTTCTTTTTATTAAAAAGGAAATTAAACACTTTGACATGGTAATATAAAATGATTAAAGTATATAATAGAGTTTTTATTTTTTATATATACACAATTTATTTATTTTGTCCCTTTTTCCTGTAATTCCATTCTGAAATTGTGAGCTTTTCAGCTCCTGCTAGAAGTGCAGAACACTGTTACATTCCTCGCAGCCATTGGCTGCACACTCTAGTGGCCTTTTTATAACTGTCCCTAATAGGCCACAGCACAGAGGGTAACTTAAAACTTGGCAGCTCCCATTGTTTTATAGACACTAAAACTTTACATTTATTTTGTCAATATTTAAACTACTATTGAAACTTTAATAAATGTACGTGTTATTCTTATTGAATGCATCATTCTATCTAGCATTTACTTAGTGTTTAATGTCCCTTTAAAGGGAGATTAAAGTGGGAAAATAAAATGCTCTATTTTATGACAGCATTTTATTTTAAAATTAACTTTCATGTATTACAATTTGTTTAATCCCTGATAAAGTAAAAGTTGCTCTCCAATAAATCACACTCTAGATTGGAGGATACATATACTTGTGTTTGCTTCCGATTGCCTCACTATTTTTATCTGCAGAGTTGAGTCACCTGAATGCCCCAAGTGTATGATTGACTTTGTAATTAAAAGGACCGTAAACACCTTGTAATTGAGACATTTCTGCTGTTGCTATAGAACAACAACAGCCAAGTATAAACATTTTTTTAAAACAAATCTTGTTTAGTATAATTATTTTTCAATAGCCAAACGCCTCCCACCCTGTAGATAACAAGGCTAGTCACTGTCATAAAGTTAGTATAAAATGCATTGTTTTGCAGTTATCTGCCATTGCAGGTTAGGAAATTATATGTAGCACAGTTGGCCTCATGAAGTCAGCAGGATGCATTTCAAGTCCCGAGAATTAGGAATAAATAACAAATGGTAACACCCGAGAATTAGGAAAGCAACAATTTACTGAACTATATGGCATAAATAAAAAGGGGGCAAAATAAACAATGAAAGTATATTGCACAGTTGTATCATTATGAATAACTAAACATTTAATATAAAAATCTCAAGGTGTTTACGGTGCCTTTATCCCCTTTTCAGAAATATACATCTAGTAAGAAAACAAATAGTTTTTGTTAAAAATGTAGAATACCCTTATAGCGCTCACTTACTTCATCTCTATAGAGAGGACTTGTATAGTACATGATGTCCATTGCACTGCTGTTCAGCAGATCCCTTATGCGACGTACTTTATCTGGGGTAATAGAATCAACAGTGTCTAAAAGAAAAAAATAATTTTCAGTTAACTTTACTAAAGCAGAATATAATAATGGTCAAATGCTCAAATAAATACTTTGTTCTTCATATACCTTAGACCGTTTTAAATTGTTTCACACTTCAACATTTGTGTAAATTTATTATCATTAGTAAAAAAAAACATTTACAAATGTTAGCATTTACATGTATATTATAATTAATGTTTACCTGACAGAGTCCACAAACTCATTCATAACGTATGGGGAATACTTCACCTGGTCACCAGGAGGAGGCAAAGACATCACAGAGCATTAAAATATTCCTCCCACTTCCCCTACCCTCAGTAGTTCAAGTCAAAAATAAGGAAAAGTAGAGATACAAGGGGTACAGAGGTGCCATAAGACTGCTGCCTCTACAGAAATCAGGGTGGATTAGTGAATTCTTAACGACAAGAAAGAAAAAAATTTATCAGGTAAGCATAAGTTATATTTTCTTTCTAATGGCAGTGAAAGTCCACAAATTCATTCATAACCTATGGGAAACCAACACTCGAGCTGTGGAGTCTACGAAAATGTTGTCGGATTGAAATCTGAAAACGGACAGAACGCAATTGGGGTCACGACTGAAGGGCATGGAAGATGGCCCTTAGTTCCAGAACATTGATTGCCAATACCGTTTCCTCTGGGCGCCAGGTTCTCAGAGCACTCAGAGAACCACCCAGAGCAACCCAAACTGTCAGACTCGCATCTGTTAAGATCTCGCAGTATGGGAGCAGAAAGCACATGCCCTGGAAAACTGGTTAATGAAACAGCCTCCAGGAAAGAGACTCTCTTGTCTCTGGATCCAGAGCTATTACATGAGAGAGGTCTAAATGGTTCGCTTTCCATTGCCGCAAACATAAGACCTACCACCTCCATGCATCGAGCCAAGAAGGCCGTCTGAAGCTCGTCCCCGAGATGCTCTGTGAGATAGATACGCATGCTGATAGAACCTATGACGATCCCAGAAAGTTCACTCTCATGTTGGGAGTGAGGTAACTCTTCTCCCTATTTAAAATCCAGCCATGCGTTTGAAGATACCAGAGTAACTTCTCCATATGAGATGTTGCTAAATGTAATGATGGCACCTGAAGTCTGACTACAGCCAGGAGAGCCCCTAGAAGCTTTGTGAAAATCCTGTGGGCTGTAGCTAAACCAAACTGAAGAGCTATGAACTGGTAATGCTTGTCCAGAAAAGCAATATGTAGGTACTGATAATGATCTCAGTGAATAGGAATGTGAAGGTATGCATCCTTCAGATCTATGGTGGTCATGAACTGACCCTCATGCACGAAAGGAAGAATTGACCTGGTGGTCTCCATCTTGAAGGAAGGTACCCTTAAGAGCTTGTTGAGACACTACAGATCTAAAATGGGATAAAAGGTTCCCTCCTTTTAGGGAACATTGAATAAGTTTGAATGAAACCCTTCTCCGCTCTCTGTACGGGGACAACAACCCCCATAAATACTAGATAATATATACAGCGTAGGAAGGCTGTTCATTTTTCAGGCTTCCCCGAGATCCTTGAAAGGAGAAATCTGCCCCTTGGAGGGCGAGATCGGAAACCTATTTTGTAACCCTGAGATATGATGCCCATAACAGACTGAGCCCAAACCTTCCAAAACATAGATAATATTCCCCCTACTTGACCTGAACCCTGACCCATTCATGCTGTCTTGTTATCAGGGGTCGATTTCTTGGACTGTTTGTTCTTGTTCCACACCGGATTTGGCTTCCAGGTACTCTTGGGCGTTTCAGACTTGGTTGTTGAGGCACTCCTCTGTGACTTGCCATAGGACGTTCCTTAGTTCTAGATTCCTTATCCTGAGGTAGAAAGGCACCCATACTGCCAGTGACTGTAGAACAAGGACATCCAAACCCAGTCCAAATAAATATTTTTCCTTAAAGGCCAAGGAAAGTAATCTAGCCTTAGAAACCATGTCCGCTTACCAAGATTTTAGCCACAGAACACTGCTGGCTAGTACAGCGAATCCAGAATGCATGGCATTGAGCTGAATTATTGGGATATTAGCGCCACAGTAGGTTGAAAAAGAGCACCACAAATGAAGGAATTGGATGTTTGTAGGGCCTGAATGCAGTCTTGTATATCCTCCTATTCTACCAAAATCAGTTCGGATAAGGCATGGCACCAGAAGGTAGCAGCCCCTGCCACAGCAGCAATGCTTACAGTAGGTTGAAAAAGAGCACCACAAATGAAGGAATTCGCATTCAGGCCCTACAAAAAGCCGTCTTGTATATCCTCCTACTGTACCGAAATCAGTTCAGATAAGGTGTCACACCAGAAGGTGGCAGCCCCTGCCACGGCAGCAATTCCCACAGTAGGTTGGAAAATCAAGCCTCACTGGAGAAAGAGCTTACTGAAATATCCCTCTATCTTCCTATCCATATGGTCTTTAAAGGATGCACTATCCTCAATGGGAATAGTAGTGCATTTAGCCAGGGTGGAAATGGCACCGTCTACCTTAGGGACAGTATTCCACATTTCAAAATGGCTATCCAGTACAGGAAACATTCTCCTTGGCTATAATGTCTGCCACTAATGAACTGGGAACACCTTCAGGGGATTTTAGCTTAGGTTTAAACACCATATCTAATATATCTATCAGTTTATCCTCTGAGGTTTTTGACTCAGTTATGCCTAGAGTGCTTAAAACCTCTTTAAGTAAGTATCCTAGGGGTTCAATTTTAAATCTAAAATTAATATACAGACAGCCCTCAGTTTACGCCGGGGTTAGGTTCCAGAAGGAATGGTTGTAAATAGAAACAGTTGTAAATTAAAACCCAGTTTAAAATGTATGTCAATGAGAAGTGAGGGAGTTAGGTTCCAGGCCCCTCTCAAAATTGACATAAGTACCAACTAATACATTATTTTTAGAGCTTTAAAGTGAAGACTTTAAATGCTAAACAGCATTATAAACCTAATAAAATAATCACACAACACAATGTATAAAACTAAGTTTAATGAACAAAAACTTTTTTACTTGCATTTTTCTGCAAACTGTTCTCTGCATTGTTAGCATGTTGGATAATATCGGGTCTACAGCTATTCTATGCATTCCAGTCTGGACTGATTTATAGGCTTGTCCTTCAAGCAGCTGGGCAGGAAGATAAAAGGGAAGTGGCTGCTAGATCTTGTTCCTTTGAAAGATGCTCGATAGCTCAGGTCTGGTTACACTGATTAATTGCTTGGCTTGCATATCTTTGCTGCAACACAAGCGGACAGCTTCACCTACTGGCGATCACTTATTTTAATCAATGCATTGCTTCTCAGTGATTTTCTATAGCAGTTATAGGACTGAAAAAAAGGGTGTTATTCTGAAACGGTGCAAATTGAACCGGTGCAAAACGAGGGTCAACTGTATTCAGAAACCCTTTCCAATTCTCCAGAGGAATAAGAGGATAAAAGTTTTAGCCGAGGGGTCATCAACTTTAGAAAGCTGCATATGGCTAACCGCAGCAGCTCCCACAGAACTGCTGGTTCTAGAATCAGAGGAACAGTGCTTAATTTTACTCTTACTTTTACCTGAAAATGGCATAGCATTTAGGGCAGCTGATCTCGGCGACTGAGGAATCCTGAGGAAAGGGGGATTGAGTTTGAGACACTCAGAGAACAGAATCTAGGGGCAGCAGTTTCCTGTTGTAATACAGGCATATCTGGTTATACTGAGGTTTGCAAATCTACAGAACAGGCGTAGCAGATGTCTTAGTACCAGGACCAACTGAATGAGACTGTAGAACAGATGTAAGGCATTAGTTACATAACTGAAAAGGAGGACACATTCTGAGACCTTCATAACATACATGTATTTGAGTAAAATAGAGGGATCGGGCAACTCTCCTCTGGCTAGGTTCTAGAGAGGAGTCATCCATCTAGAATTGAAAGAGAAATAGAGTAGAGCGTTAAGAAATAAATATATTCCCATGACTAATGCTCTGTAAGAGGTGTCTCACCACCTTCGTGCTGACTGCAGGACTCTCGTGCTGTCTCTCTTGCTGGAGAGATCGTTCATATGAGTTGCACACTGGAAAGAAGTGTGGAAGGTGAGGACAGCGCCAAAAATGCCTGCAGCTGGAGTCTATGCAACCGCCGCAGGTCAAGTGCGCCACAAAGTGTAGATATGCTGGCTCACCATGCCAGTATGTGCATCCTGAAACAAAATAGTAGCGCGTGCCTTGACGTTAAGAGGCTTAATCCCGCTACTGAACATAAAATTGCTCATCTTATGTTAACAACGAGCACCAGGTCCGAACAGCAAGTCCAGTTGAAGAACTCTGTGTAGGATCATGAGCTCCCCATGAAGGCACAACCTTTACCAGAGGGTCCACTATAGGACAAAATGTTGCATATAGTTATTGTGCCACATAATAAAATAGCCTCTCTCATTGAGTCAGTCCTGCTATTTATGGCTCATACATAGTTTGTGTGCAATCTGAATAGCCCCCCTCACTGAGTAGGTACTAACCTTGATTACCATGTCATCTGTAGACTCCCATACCTGATCAGGTAACAAGCAATTAGACAAGGAAGAGTAAAAAAAAAGAAAAAAAGGACTTACCCAGCTTCTTGTATCCTGAAGAAGTCCTGTATCACAAAGAAAAATCAGTGTAACTAACACCGTTTGCCTAGGAAAGGGAGGATAGCAGCATGACACTGAAGGAGGCAGGGGAACTTCCCTGCCACCACCAGAGGCTAAAAGACACCAAAACTCTACAAAGAGAATTACATGGCAATACCAACTCCCCTGCCCTCTCTTGCAGGAAACAATCTATTGACAAGAAATTGAATCTTCAGCAGAGCACCTCTCTATGCCTACCTCCATGATACGAGGCAAAGGACTATTAGGAGGGTAGGGGAAGTGGGAGTAATATTTAATGCTCTGTTTGAAGTGTCTTTGCCTCATCCTGGTGGCCAGGTGAAGTATTTCCCATAACTTATGAATGAATTTGTGGACTCTCACTGCCATTAGAAAGAAAACTCATTCTACTTTAATTTTTCTACATTAAAAACCTAAGGATGTATTTTATAATTCCATTTATAAATACTCAGTATAACTGTTAAGGATTTCCGGGATGCATCAACGGAATAACATAATTTATGTAAGAACTTACCTGATAAATTCATTTCTTTCATATTGGCAAGAGTCCATGAGCTAGTAACGTATGGGATATACATTCCTACCAGAAGGGGGCAAAGTTTCCCAAACCTCAAAATGCCTATAAATACACCCCTCACCACACCCACAATTCAGTTTAACGAATAGCCAAGTAGTGGGGTGATAAAATAAGGAGTAAAAAAGCATACAAAAAGAGGAACTGGAAAAATAATTGTGCTTTTATACAAAAATCATAACCACCATAAAAAGGGTGGGCCTCATGGACTCTTGCCAATAGAAAAGAAATTAATTTATCAGGTAAGTTTTACATAAATTATGTTTTATTTCATGTAATTGGCAAGAGTCCATGAGCTAGTGACGCATGGAATAGATATACCCAAGATGTGGAAGTCCACAGAAGAGTCACTAGAGAGGGAGGGATAAAAATAACAACAGTTATTTCCACTGAGAAATTAAATCCACACTTCTCAAAAAACTTAAATCAAAACCAGTAAAATCAAACTGAAACAGCTGCCTGAAGATTTTTTCTACCAAAGACTGCTTCAGAAGAAGCAAATACATCAAAAAGGTAAAAACAATAAAAGTATGCAAAGAAGACCAAATGATTAATTTGCAAATTTGATCAACATAAGCTTCATTCTGAAAAAGCCCAAAAAAATGGCAATTGAACTTAGTAGAATGAGCTGTAAATCTCTGAGGCAGAGCCTGCCCTGCCTTGAAATAAGATTTGAAAAACAAAAGCTTTAATCAGGATGCCAAAGAAATGGCAGAGGCTTCCTAATCTATTCTGGAACCAGAAAAAAACATAATTTATGTAAGAGCTTACCTGATAAATTAATTTCTTTCATATTGGCAAGAGTCCATGAGCTAGTGATGTATGGAATATACAATCCTACCAGGAGGGGCAAAGTTCCCCAAACCTCAAAATGCCTATAAATAAACTGAATTGTGGGTGTGGTGTGTATTTATAGGCAATTTGAGGTTTGGGGAACTTTGCCCCTCCTGGTAGGATTGTATATCCCATACGTCACTAGCTCATGGACTCTTGCCAATATAAAAGAAATTAAATTATCAGGTAAGTTCTTACATAAATTATGCTTTCTTTCATGTAATTGACAAGAGTCCATGAGATAGTGATGTATGGGATAGTAATACCCAAGATGAAGAACTCCACAGAAGAGTCGCTAGGGAGGGAGGGATAAAATAATAACAGTAATTTTCCGCTGAAAAAAATTAATCCACAACCCAAAATATAAGTTTATTCTCATAATGAAAAAAAGAAAAAAACTTAAACATAAGCAGAGGAATCAAAACGGTAGAATGTAGTAAATGTATGCAAAGAAGACCAAGTCGCAGCTTTGCAAATCTGACCAACTGAAGCTTCATTCTTAAAAGTCCACGAAGTAGAGACTTATCTAGTAGAATGAGCTGTAATTCTCTGAGGCGGGGCCTTACCCGACTCCAAATAAGCCTGATGAATCAAAAGCTTTAAACAAAATGCCAAGGAAATGGCAGAAGCCTTCTGACCTTTCCTAGAACCAGAAAAGACAACAAAGAGACTAGAAGTCTTCCTGAAATATTTAGTAGCTTCGACATAATATTTCAAAGCTCTTACAACATCTAAAGAATGTAAGGATCTCTCCGAAGAATTCTTAGGATTAGGAAACAAAGAAGGGACAACAATTTCTCTATTAATGTTAAAATTCACAACCTTAGGTAGAAATTTAAATGAAGTCTGCAAAACTGTCTTATCCTGATGGAAAATCAGAAAAGGAGATTCACAAGAAAGAGCAGATAATTCGGAAACTCTTCTAGCAGAAGAGATGGCCAAAAGGAACAACATTTTCCAAAAAGTAGTTTAATGTCCAAAGAATGCATAGGCTCAAACGGAGGAGCCTGTAAAGCCTTCAAAACCAAATTAAGGAGAGATTGATTTAATGACAGGCATGATATGGACCAATGCCTGTACAAAACAGTGAGGATCAGGAAGCTTAGCAATCTTCCTGTGAAATAAAACAGAAAGAGCAGAGATTTGTCCCTTCAAGGAACTTGCAGACCAAACCCTTATCCAAACCATCCTGAAGAAACTGTAAAATTCTAGGAATTATAAAAGAATGCCAGGAGAATTTATGAGAACACCATGAAATATAAATCTTCCAAACTCGATAATAAATCTTCCTAGAAACAGATTTACAAGCCTGTAACATAGTATTAATCACTGAGTCAGAGAAACCTCTATAACTAAGCACTAGGCGTTCAATTTCCATACCTTCAAATTTAATGATTTGAGATCCTGATGGAAAAACGGACCTTGAGACAGAAGGTCTAGCCTTAATGGAAGTGGCCAAGGTTGGCAACTGGACATCCGAACAAGATCTGCATACCAAAACCTGTGAGGCCATGCTGGAGCTATTAGCAACACAAACTAATGTTCCATGATGATTTTAGAAATCACTCTTGGAAGAAGCACTAGAGGCGGGAAGATATAAGCAGGTTGGTAACACCAAGGAATTGCTAACGGATCCACTGCCTCTGCCTGAGGATCCCTGGACCTGGACAGGTACCTGGGAAGTTTCTTGTTTAGATGAGAAGCCATCAGATCTATTTCTAGAAGACCCCACATCTGAGCAATCTGAGAAAACACATCTGGATGGAGCGGCCACTCCCTCCCGGATGTAAAGTCAAACGGCTGAGATAATCCGCTTCCCAATTGTCTATACCTGGGATATGAACCACAGAAACTAGACAGGAGTTGGATTCCGCCCAAACAAGTATCCGAGATACTTCTTTCATAGCTTGGGGACTGAGTCCCAACCTGATGATTTATATATGCCACAGTTGTGATATTGTCTGTCTGAAAACAAATGAACGGTTCTCTCTTCAACAGAGGCCAAACCTGAAGAACCCTGAAAATAGCACAGAGTTCTAAAATATTGATTGGTAATCTCGCCTCTTGAGATTTCCAAACCCCTTGTGCTGTCAGAGATCCCCAGACAGCTCCCCAACCTGAAAGACTTGCATCTGTTGTGATCACAGTCCAGATTGGACGAACAAAAGAGGCCCCTTGAACTATACGATGGTGATCTAACCACCAAGTCAGAGAGAGTCGAACATTGGGATTTAAGGATATTAATTGTGATAGCTTTGTATAATCCCTGCACCATTGGTTCAGCATACAAAGCTGGAGAGGTCTCATATGAAAACGAGCAAAGGGGATCGCTGCAGTCATGAGACCTAAAACTTCCATTCACATAGCTACTGAAGGGAATGATTGAGACTGAAGGTTCAGACAAGCTGAAACCAATTTTAATCGTCTCTTGTCTGTTAGAGACAGAGTCATGGACACTGAATCTATCTGGAAACCTAAAAAGGTGACCCTTGTCTGAGGAATTAAATAACTTTTTGGTAAATTGATCCTCCAACCATGTCTTTGAAGAATGTAAAGACTGAGCTAGTACCAAGATATTGTCCAAATAAGAAAACACCGCAATATCACGTTCTCGATTACAGAGAGTAGGGCACCAAGAACCTTTGTAAAGATTCTTGGAGCTGTTGCTAGGCCAAATGGAAGAGCGACTAATTGGTAATGCTTGTCTAGAAAAGAGAATCTCAGAAACTGATAGTGGTCTGGATGAATCGGAATATGAAGATATGCATCCTGTAAGTCTATTGTTCACATATAATGCCCTTGCTGAACAAAATGCAAAATAGTCCTTATAGTCACCATTTTGAAAGTTGGCACTCTTACATAACGGTTCAAAATGTTCAGATACAGAACTGGCCTGAATGAATTTTCTTTCTTTGGGACAATGAATAGATTTGAATAAAACCCCAGACCCTGTTCCTGAAACGGAACTAGTAAGATTACCCCTGAAAGCGCTAGGTCGGAAACACACTTCAGAAAAGCCTGAGCCTTTACTGGATTTGCTGGGATACGTGAGAGAAAAAAAATCTTCTCACAGGAGGTCTTAGTCAGAATCCTATTCGGTACCCTTGAGAAACAATACTCTGAATCCATTGATTTTGGACAGAATCTGCCCAAATGTCTTGGAAGAATCTTAATCTGCCCCCTACCAGCTGAGCTGGAATGAGGGCCGCACCTTCATGCAGACTTGGGGGCTGGCTTTGATTTTTTAAATGGTTTGGATTAACTCCATCTTGAAGAAGGTCTCCAATTGGAACCAGATTCTTTGGGGGAAGGATTAGGTTTCTGTTCCTCATTTTGTCGAAAGGAACGAAAACGGTTAGAAGCTTTAGATTTACCCTTAGGTCTTTTATCCTGAGGCAAAAAAACTCCCTTCCCCCCAGTGACAGTTGAGATAATCAAATCCAACTGAGAACCAAATAACTTATTACCTTGGAAAGAAAGAGATAGTAATCTAGACTTAGATACCATTTCAGCATTCCAATCTTTGAGCCACAAAGCTCTTCTAGCTAAAATAGCTAAAGACATATGTTTTATATCATCAAAATTGGTGTTAAATCTGGCATCACAGATAAAATGATTAGCATGTTGAAGCAAGCGAACAATGCTAGACAAATCAGGATCCATTTCCTGTTGCGCAAAGCTTTCTAACCAAAAAGTTGATGCAGCTGCAACATCAGCCAAAGAAATGGCATGCCTGAGAACAAATCCAGAATATAAAAGTAAATTTATGCTTACCGGATAAATTAATTTCTTCTATGGTACGACGAGTCCACGGATTCATCCTCCTGCTAACAGAAAGTGGCAAAGGGCATCACAGAAGAGCTGTCTATATAGCTCCTCCCTTATCTCCACCCCCCAGTCATTCGACCGAAGGTACAGGAAGAAAAAGGAGAAACTAAAAGGTGCAGAGGTTACTGAAGTTTAAAATAAAAAAATATAATCTGTCTTAAAATGACAGGGCAGGCCGTGGACTCGTCGTACCATAGAAGAAATTAATTTATCAGGTAAGCATAAATTTACTTTTCTTCTATAAGGTACGACGAGTCCACGGATTCATCCTTTACTTGTGGGATACAATACCAAAGCAACAGGACACGGATATACAGGAGGGACAAGACAGATGGTTAAACAGAAGGCACCACTGCTTGAAGAACTTTTCTCCCAAAAATAGCCTCCGAAGAAGCAAAAGTATCAAATTTGTAAAATTTTGAAAAGGTATGAAGCAAAGACCAAGTCGCAGCCTTATAAATCTGTTCAACAGAAGCATTGTTTTTAAAAGCCCATGTGGAAGCCACAGCTCTAGTGGAATGAGCCGTAATTTTTTCAGGAGGCTGCTGTCCAGCAGTCTCGTAAGCCAAACGGATGATGCTTTTCAGCAAAAAAGAAAGAGCGGTAGCCGTAGCTTTTTGACCTCTACGTTTTCCAGAATAGACAACAAACAAAAAAGATGTTTGATGGAAATCCTTGGTTGCTTGCAAGTAAAACTTAAAAGCATGAACCACGTCCAAGTTGTGCAACAGACGCTCCTTCTTAGAGGAAGGATTAGGGCACAGAGAAAGAACAACAATTTCCTGATTGATATTCCTATTAGTAACAACCTTAGGAAGGAATCCAGGTTTGGTACGCAAAACCACCTTATCAGCATGGAAAACAAGATAAGGCGAGTTGCATTGCAACGCAGATAGTTCAGAAACTCTTCGAGCTAAATACAGATAGCAACTAAAAACAGAACTTTCCAAGATAGAAGCTTAATATCTATGGAATGCATAGGTTCAAACGGAACCCCTTGAAGAACTTTAAGAACTAAATTCATACTCCATAGCAGAGCAACAGGTTTAAACACAGGCTTGATTCTAACTAAAGCCTGACAGAACGACTGGAACATCTGCCAGACGCTTGTGCAGTAGAATTGATAAATCAGATATCTGTCCCTTTAAGGAACTAGCTGATAGCCACTTCTCCAAACCTTCTTGGAGAAAGGACAAAATCCTAGGAATCCTGATCTTACTCCATGAGTAGCCTTTGGATTCGCACCAATAAAGATATTTACGCCATATCTTATGATAAATTTTCCTAGTGATAGGCTTTCGAGCCTGAATCAAGGTATCTATGACCGACTCAGAGAAACCCCGCTTGGATAAAATCAAGCGTTCAATCTCCAGTCAGCCGCAGAGAAACTAGATTTGGATGCTGGAACGGACCTTGAATCAGAAGGTCCTGTCTCAGTGGCAGAGTCCATGGTGGAAGAGATGACATGTCCACCAGGTCTGCATACCAAGTTCTGCGTGGCCACGCAGGTGCTATCAAAATCACAGAAGCTCTCTCCTGTTTGATTCTGGCAATCAAACGAGGAAGGAAAGGAAATGGTGGAAACACATAAGCCAGGTTGAAGGACCAGGGTACTGCTAGAGCATCTATCAGTACTACCTGAGGATCCCTTGACCTGGACCCGTAACAAGGAAGTTTGGCATTCTGACGAGACGCCATCAGATCCAATTCTGGTGTGCCCCATTGCTGAATCAATTGTGCAAACACCTCCGGATGGAGTTCCCACTCCCCCGGATGAAAAGTCTGACGACTTAGAAAATCCGCTTCCCAGTTCTCCACTCCTGGGATATAGATTGCTGATAGATGGCAAGAGTGAGTCTCTGCCCATCAAATTATTTTGGTAACCACTATTATCGCTAGAGAACTCTTTGTTCCCCCCTGATGATTGATATATGCTACAGTCATGATATTGTCCGACTGGAATCTTATGAATCTGGCCGAAGAAAGCTGAGGCCACGCCTGAAGCACGTTGAATATTGCTCTCAGTTCTAGAATATTTATCGGGAGGAGAGCCTCCTCCTGAGTCCACAAACCCTGAGCTTTCAGGGAATTCCAGACTGCACCCCAGCCCAATAGGCTGGCGTCCGTCGTCACTATGATCCATGCTGGCCTGCGGAAACACATTCCCTGGGAAAGATGAACCTGTGACAACCACCAAAGAAGAGAGTCTCTGGTCTCTTGATCCAGATTTATCTGAGGAGATAAATCTGCATAATCCCCATTCCATTGTTTGAGCATGCATAGTTGCAGTGGTCTGAGATGCAAGCGAACAAACCGAACTATGTCCATTGCCGCTACCATTAGTCCGATTACCTGCATACACTGAGCCACTGACGGCCGAGGAATGGAATGAAGAGCTCGGCAGGTGGTTAAAATCTTTGATTTCCTGACCTCCGTCAGAAATATTTTCATGTCCACCGAATCCATCAGAGTTCCCAGGAATGGAACTCTTGTGAGAGGGATAAGTGAACTCTTTTTTATGTTCACCTTCCACCAGTGAGATCTTAGAAAAGCCAACACGATGTCCGTGTGAGATTTGGCTAGTTGGTAAGTCGACGCCTGAATTAAGATATCATCCAGATAACCTAGCACCTTTGTGAAAATTCTGGGAGCTGTGGCCAACCCGAAGGGAAGAGCCACAAACTGGTAATGCTTGTCCAGAAAGGCGAACCTGAGGAACTGGTGATGATCTTTGTGGATAGGGATGTGTAGATACGCATCCTTTAATTCCACGGTGGTCATATATTGACCCTCCTGGATCATTGGTAAAATGGTCCGAATGGTCTCCATCTTGAAGGATGAGACTCTGAGGATTTGTTTAGGATTTTGAGATCTAAAATTGGTCTGAAGGTTCCCTCTTTTTTGGGAACCACAAACAGATTGGAGTAGAACCCCTGCCCCTGTTCTGTTTTCGGAACTGGGCAGATCACTCCCATGGTATATAGGTCTTTTGTCTGGTTTACAGACAATTGAGAAAGATGGAATCTCCCCCTTGGAGGAGAATCTTTGAAATCTAGAAGATACCCCTGGGTTACGATTTCCAAAGTGCAGGAGTCCTGAACGTCTCTTGCCCAAGCCTGAGCAAAGAGAGAAAGTCTGCCCCCTACTAGATCCGGTCCCGGATCGGGGGCTACCCCTTCATGCTGTCTTGGTGTCAGCAGTGGGCTTCTTGGCCTGTTTACCTTTGTTCCAAGTCTGGTTAGGTCTCCAGACTGACTTGGATTGAGCAAAATTCCCCTCTTGCTTTGCAGCAGGGGAAGAGGGACCACCTTTGAAGTTTCGAAAGGAAGGAAAATTATTTTGTTTGGTCCTCATCTTATTTGTCTTATCCTGAGGAAGGGCATGGCCTTTTCCTCCAGTGATGTCTGAAATGATCTCTTTCAGTTCAGGCCGAATAGGGTCTTACCCTTTAAAAGGGGAGACCCTCTAATTTTTTATCCATAGGATCTTTGAAAGCACAACTGTCCTCAATAGGTATAGTTGTATGCTTAGCCAGGGTAGAAATGGCTCCCTCCACCTTAGGGACCGTCTGCCACGAGTCCCACATGGTGTCTGATATTGGAAACATTTTCTTAAAAGTAGGAGGGGGAGTGAACGGAATACCTGGTCTATCCCACTCCTTAGTAACAATGTCCGAAATCCGCTTAGGGACTGGAAAAACATCAGTGTAAGCAGGAACCTCTAGATATCTGTCCATTTTACACAATTTCTCTGGAACTACAATAGGGTCACAATCATCCAGAGTCGCTAAAACCTCCCTGAGCAATAAGCAGAGGTGTTCTAGTTTAAATTTAAAAGCCGTCATATCTGTCTGACTGTCTGAGTCTGTCTGAGGGAACATCTTTCCTGAATCAGAAATCTCTCCCTCAGACAGCAAATCCCTCACCCCCAACTCAGAACATTGTGAGGGAACATCGGATACGGCTAATAGAGCGTCAGAGGGCTCAGCATTTGTTCTCACACCAGACCTACTGCGTTTCCCCTGCAACCCAGTCAGATTAGATAAAACCTCTGTGAGGGTAGTATTCATAACTGTGGCCATATATTGCAGGGTGAAAGAATTAGACGCACTAGAAGTACTTGGCGTCGCTTGTGCGGGCGTTAATGGTTGTGACACTTGGGGAGAATTAGATGGCATTACTTGATTCCCTTCTGACTGAGAATCATCCTGCAACATACTTTTAGTAGCTAAAATATGTTCTTTGCAATTTATTGACCTTTCAGTGCATGAGGGACACATTCTAAGTGGGGGTTCCACAATGGCTTCTAAACATATTTAACAATGACTTTCCTCAATGTCAGACATGTTGAACAGGCTAGTAATGACTACAAGCATGAAAAAACACTTTATTTAGTGAAAAAAACAACAATATTAAACAACGGTACTGTGCCTTTAAGAGGAAAAAAGCATACACGTTCTGCAAAACTGCTTTAAAATGCTCCAAATTTTTCACATTTTTGATAGCAGACTCAATATGTGTAGTTAAGTTTGCCCCACAAGAAAATTTAACATTTAACCCTTTATTGTGCAAACCGGATTGAATTAAGGCCTAAATCCGGAAAAAACACCCCCAGAACCTTGCCACAGCCCTGCTGTGCCGCCTACCTGCCCTCAGGGATAGTAAATATGGGGTTAAAGCTTCGATTTGGCCCAAAACATCCACAAGGGCCCTCAGGAGTTGGAGCTTGCTGAGTGAAAACAACTGCGCATCTGAGGCGCGAAAATAGGCCCCGCCCATCTTACTCGATATCTCTACAGCCTCAAAGAACCGCACCAGAGCAGTTTCAACTAGCCATGTGGGTTCTGAGACCCAAAAAATAAGCCAAGTGTACCCTCAATAAAGTTGCCAACAAAAACGTTATTGCCCACAAAACGTTAATAGCACTCCCAGTTCATAAAACGTTTGCCCACAAACATTCAAAAACCAGTGTCAACCATTTTTTAATTAGCCCCTTATGCAAGCTTAGTAATGCCTTTCTATAGCTCTTAGGATTACTGCTTACCCTTACCCTCATGGGGATACTGTCAGCCTTTCTGAAATACACAGTCTCTCCAGAAAAAATGACTGAACATACCTCACTGCTATATAGCATGAAAACGTTCCTCACACTGAAGTTTCCTGTACTCCTCAGCCTCTGTGGGAACAGAACTGGATCTTAGTTACAAATGCTAAGATCATCATCCTCCAGGCAGAAGTCTTCATCCATCTGCTGCCTGAAAGTAAATAGTACACACCGGTACCATTTAAAACAAAAAACTCTTGCTTGAAGAAAGTAAAAACTAAGATTTTATCACCTCTTTCACTTTACATTTCCTAGTAGGCAAAGAGAATGACTGGGGGATGGAGCTAAGGGAGGAGCTATATAGACAGCTTTGCTGTGGTGCTCTTTGCCACTTCCTGTTAGCAGGAAGTGGCACAAGTAAAGGATGAATCCGTGGACTCGTCGTACCTTATAGAAGAAATTAGCTTTCCTTAGATAAGATTCAAGTTTCCTATGTAAAGGGTCTTTAAAAGAAGTACTATCTTCCATAGGAATAGTAGTACGTTTAGCAAGAATAGAAATAGCCCCATCAACTTTGGGGATCTTTTCCCAAAACTCCAATCTAACTGCTGGCAAAGGATACGATTTTTTAAACATTGAAGAAGGAATAAAAGAAGTACCAGGCCTATTCCATTCCTTAGAAATCATATCAGAAATAGCATCAGGAACTGGAAAAACCTCTGGAATAACCACAGGAGGTTTATAAACAGAATTTAAAACATTTACTAGTATTAATATCAAGAGGACTAGTTTCCTCAATATCCAATGTAATCAACACCTCTTTTAACGAGTATACTCCATTTTAAATAAATAAGTAGATTTGTCAGTGTCAACATCTGAGGAAGGATCTTCTAAATGAGATAGATCCTCAACAGAGGAGGATAATTCAGTATGTTGTTGGTCATTTGAAATTTCATCAACTTTATGAGAAGTTTTAAAAGACCTTTTTACGTTTATTAGAAGGCGGAATGGCAGACAAAGCCTTCTGAATTTACAACAAATGCACTTAGCTTTGGTAGAACTGTTATCAGGCAGCAGGGTTCCAACAGTGGTTTCTGAGACAGGATCAGATTGAGAAATCTTGCAAATGTAAGAGAAAAAACAACATATAAAGCAAAATGATCAATTTCCTTACATGGCAGTTTCAGGAATGGGAAAAAATGCAAACAGCATAGCCTTCTGACTTTGAAAAAAGGCAAGAGGCATCTAGGAATGGGGCTTTAAATAATGAAAATGTTTGGCGCACAACGCAAACTGGAATTTTTTTGTTGCTAACAACATCCGGAAATGACACACTCGCGTAAGGAACACAGCGGAAATTACGAATTTGCGTCATCGGACATACCTTCACGCCAAAAAAATTCATGCTCCAAGAATGACGCAATAAACGTTGGCATTTTGCGTCCTCGCGAGTCTAATTTTGCATGCAAAATTAATGAAAAAGCAGTCAATTGAGAAAAGACTATACCCCAGGTAAGATTCCCAATTGAGAAAAGACTATACCCCAGGTAAGATTTTTTTTTCCCAAATATGAAACCAATAGACTGCAAAAGGAAATATACATAAACCTGACTCATGGCAAATATAAGTATGGTATGGTGGCCCACAGCCCTCGGACACCCTCCAACCCCCACCGACCATACACGAAATCTAGGCGTCATCCTGGACTCATCGCTCTCAATGGACCGGCAAATCAACGCCGTCTCTTCTGCATGCTTCCACACACTTCACCTGCTGCGAAAGATCTTCAAATGGATCCCAACCGAGACCAGGAAGACTGTCACTCACGCCCTCGTCAGCAGCCGTCTGGACTATGGTAACGCACTCTACACCGGCACCACCATCAAGCTCCAAAAGAGACTACAGCGCATCCAGAACTCCTCGGCCAGACTAATCCTTGACATCCCTCGCCAATGCCACATCACAAAACACCTGCGGAACCTGCACTGGCTCCCCATCAACAAAAGAATAACCTTCAAGCTTCTCACCCATGCATTCAAGGCCCTCCACAACATCGGTCCCGAATACTTGAACCACCGTGTTACCTTCTACACCCCTACCAGACAACTTCGATCGGCCGACCAAGCCCTCGCTGTCATCCCCCGCATCAGGAAAACCACAGCGGGAGGCAGATCCTTCTCTCACCTGGCAGCCAAGACTTGGAACACCCTCCCGCTGCACCATACAAGCTACTACCCTAACTAAGTTCAGAAAGGACCTTAAGACCTGGCTCTTCGACTGAACTGCAACCCTCAGCACCTTGAGACCCTTGCGGGTGAATAGCCGCGGTTTACAAGAACCCAATAGATAGATAGAAGTATAATACATATATTTAGAACTTTATATTAATGCATAAAGTGCCAAACCATAGCTAAGAGTGTCTTAAGTAATGAAAACATACTTACCGAAAGACACCCATCCACATATAGCAGATAGCCAAACCAGTACTGAAACAGTTATCAGTAGAGGTAATGGAATATGAGAGCATATCGTTGATCTGAATAAGGGAGTTAGGAGATGAATCTCTACGACCGATAACAGAACCTATGAAATAGATCTCCCGCAAGGAAAACCATTGCATTCAATAGGTGATACTCCCTTCACATCCTTCTGACATTCACTGTACTCAGAGGAATCGGGCTTCAAAATGCTGAGAAGCACATGTCAACGTAGAATCTAAGCACAAACTTACTTCACCACCTCCATAGGAGGCAAAGTTTGTATAACTGAATTGTGGGTGTGGTGAGGGGTGTATTTATAGGCATTTTGAGGTTTGGGAAACTTTGCCCCTCCTGGTAGGATTGTATATCCCATACGTCACTAGCTCATGGACTCTTGCCAATTACATGAAATAAATAGCAAATAGACTAGAAGTCTTCTGAAATCCTAGTAACCTCGATATAGAAATATAAAGCTCTTACCACATCCAAAGAATGTAAAGAACTCTTAAAGAATTTTTTAGGATTAGGACACAAAGAAGGAACAATTTATCTATTAATGTTGTTCAAATTCACAACCTTAGGAAAAAATAAGTCCACAAAACAACTTATCTAGATGAAAAAAAATCAGATAAGGAGACTTACAAGAGAGAGCTGATAAATCAGAAACTCTTGTAGCAGACGAGATAGTCAAAAGAAACAACAACACTTTCTAAGAAAGTAGATAATCTTCAAAGAAAATATAGGCTCAAAAGAAAAGAGCCTGCAAAATATTTAAACCAGATAAGACTCCAAAAAGGAGAAATTAATAAATGAACATGCTTGAAATCAACCAAAGCCTGAACAACACAGTGAATATCAGGAAGGTTAAATAATCTTTCTTTAAAATAAAACAGAAAGAACAGAGATTTGTCCCTCCAAAACATTTGCAGACAAACTTATCCAAACCATCCTGAAAAACTGTAAAATCCTAGGAATTCTAAAAGAATGCCAAGAGAATTTATGAGAAGAACAATATAAAATATAGGTTTTCCAAACCTGATAATACATGTTCCTTGAAACAGACTTAAAAGCCTGCAAAATAGCGATAATAACTGAGTCAAAGAAACCTCTATGACTCTATGAAACCTCTCCTTTTGAAGTTTCCAAACCCCTTGTACTGTCAAAAGACACTCAGACAGCTCCCCAACCTGTAAGACTTGTATCCATTAAGAATGCAGTCCAGGAAGGACGAACAAAAGGAGGCCCCCTGAATAAAATGATAGACAAATCACCAAAACAGAGAGAGTAGAGTGTTAGGATTTAAAAATATCAACTGTGATATCTAAAAACAATCCCTGTATTATTAAATCAGTATGCAAAGCAAAAAGAGATCTCCGATGAAAAACGAGCAAAGGGAACCACGCCCGATGCTGCAGTTATGAGACCTAAAACTTACATGCACATAGTCACTGAAAGAAATGGTCTAGACTATGTTAGACAGGCTAACGCCACTTACAATTGACTTATGTCTGATAAAGACAAAAAACATAATTTATGTAAGAACTTACCTGATAAATTCATTTCTTTCATATTAACAAGAGTCCATGAGCTAGTGACGTATGGGATATACATTCCTACCAGGAGGGGCAAAGTTTCCCAAACCTTAAAATGCCTATAAATACACCCCTCACCACACCCACAAATCAGTTTAACGAATAGCCAAGAAGTGGGGTGATAAGAAAAAAGTGCGAAGCATATAAAATAAGGAATTGGAATAATTGTGCTTTATACAAAAAAATCATAACCACCACAAAAAAGGGTGGGCCTCATGGACTCTTGTTAATATGAAAGAAATGAATTTATCAGGTAAGTTCTTACATAAATTATGTTTTCTTTCATGTAATTAACAAGAGTCCATGAGCTAGTGACGTATGGGATAATGAATACCCAAGATGTGGATCTTTCCACACAAGAGTCACTAGAGAGGGAGGGATAAAATAAAGACAGCCAATTCCTGCTGAAAATAATCCACACCCAAAATAAAGTTTAATGAAAAACATAAGCAGAAGATTCAAACCGAAACCACTGCCTGAAGTACCTTTCTACCAAAAACGGCTTCAGAAGAAGAGAATACATCAAAATGGTAGAATTTAGTAAAAGTATGCAAAGAGGACCAAGTCGCTGCTTTGCAAATCTGATCAACTGAAGCTTCATTCCTAAACGCCCAGGAAGTAGAAACTGACCTAGTAGAATGAGCTGTAATCCTCTGAGGCGGAGTCTTACCCGAATTAACATAGGCAAGATGAATTAAAGATTTCAACCAGGATGCCAAAGAAATGGCAGAAGCTTTCTGGCCTTTTCTAGAACCAGAAAAGATGACAAATAGACTAGAAGTCTTTCGGAAAGATTTAGTAGCTTCAACATAATATTTTAAAGCTCTAACAACATCCAAAGAATGTAACGATTTCTCCTTAGAATTCTTAGGATTAGGACATAATGAAGGAACCACGATTTCTCTACTAATGTTGTTGGAATTCACAACCTTAGGTAAAAATTCAAAAGAAGTTCGCAACACCGCCTTATCCTGATGAAAAATCAGAAAAGGAGACTCACAAGAAAGAGCAGATAATTCAGAAACTCTTCTGGCAGAAGAGATGGCCAAAAGGAACAAAACTTTCCAAGAAAGCAATTTAATGTCCAATGAATGCATAGGTTCAAACGGAGGAGCTTGAAGAGCTCCCAGAACCAAATTCAAACTCCATGGAGGAGAAATTGACTTAATGACAGGTTTTATACAAACCAAAGCTTGTACAAAACAATGAATATCAGGAAGAATAGCAATCTTTCTGTGAAAAAGAACAAAAAGAGCAGAGATTTGTCCTTTCAAGGAACTTGCGGACAAACCCTTATCTAAACCATCCTGAAGAAATTGTAATATTCTCGGAATTCTAAAAGAATACCAAGAAAAATGATGAGTAAGACACCAAGAAATATAAGTCTTCCAGACTCTATAATATATCTCTCTAGATACAGATTTACGAGCCTGTAACATAGTATCAATCACAGAGTCAGAGAAACCTCTTTGACTAAGAATCAAGCGTTCAATCTCCATACCTTTAAGTTTAAGGATTTCAGATCCGGATGGAAAAAAGGACCTTGCGACAGAAGGTCTGGTCTTAACGGAAGAGTCCATGGTTGGCAAGATGCCATCCGGACAAGATCCGCATACCAAAACCTGTGAGGCCATGCCGGAGCTATTAGCAGAACAAACGAGCATTCCCTCAGAATCTTGGAGATTACTCTTGGAAGAAGAACTAGAGGCGGAAAGATATAGGCAGGATGATACTTCCAAGGAAGTGATAATGCATCCACTGCCTCCGCCTGAGGATCCCGGGATCTGGACAGATACCTGGGAAGTTTCTTGTTTAGATGAGAGGCCATCAGATCTATCTCTGGAAGCCCCCACATTTGAACAATCTGAAGAAATACCTCTGGGTGAAGAGACCATTCGCCCGGATGCAACGTTTGGCGACTGAGATAATCCGCTTCCCAATTGTCTACACCTGGGATATGAACCGCAGAGATTAGACAGGAGCTGGATTCTGCCCAAACCAAAATTCGAGATACTTCTTTCATAGCCCGAGGACTGTGAGTCCCTCCTTGATGATTGATGTATGCCACAGTTGTGACATTGTCTGTCTGAAAACAAATGAACGATTCTCTCTTCAGAAGAGGCCAAAACTGAAGAGCTCTGAAAATTGCACGGAGTTCCAAAATATTGATCGGTAATCTCACCTCCTGAGATTCCCAAACTCCCTGTGCCGTCAGAGATCCCCACACAGCTCCCCAACCTGTGAGACTTGCATCTGTTGAAATTACAGTCCAGGTCGGAAGAACAAAAGAAGCCCCCTGAATTAAACGATGGTGATCTGTCCACCACGTTAGAGAGTGTCGAACAATCGGTTTTAAAGATATTAATTGAGATATCTTCGTGTAATCCCTGCACCATTGGTTCAGCATACAGAGCTGAAGAGGTCGCATGTGAAAACGAGCAAAGGGGATCGCGTCCGATGCAGCAGTCATAAGACCTAGAATTTCCATGCATAAGGCTACCGAAGGGAATGATTGTGACTGAAGGTTTCGACAAGCTGTAATCAATTTTAGACGTCTCTTGTCTGTTAAAGACAGAGTCATGGACACTGAATCTATCTGGAAACCCAGAAAGGTTACCCTTGTTTGAGGAATCAAAGAACTTTTTGGTAAATTGATCCTCCAACCATGATCTTGAAGAAACAACACAAGTCGATTCGTATGAGACTCTGCTAAATGTAAAGACTGAGCAAGTACCAAGATATCGTCCAAATAAGGAAATACCACAATACCCTGTTCTCTGATTACAGACAGAAGGGCACCGAGAATCTTTGTGAAAATTCTTGGAGCTGTAGCAAGGCCAAACGGTAGAGCCACAAATTGGTAATGCTTGTCTAGAAAAGAGAATCTCAGGAACTGAAAATGATCTGGATGAATCGGAATATGCAGATATGCATCCTGTAAATCTATTGTGGACATATAATTCCCTTGCTGAACAAAAGGCAATATAGTCCTTACAGTTACCATCTTGAACGTTGGTATCCTTACATAACGATTCAATAATTTTAGATCCAGAACTGGTCTGAAGGAATTCTCCTTCTTTGGTACAATGAAGAGATTTGAATAAAACCCCATCCCCTGTTCCGGAACTGGAACTGGCATAATTACTCCAGCCAACTCTAGATCTGAAACACAATTCAGAAATGCTTGAGCTTTCACTGGATTTACTGGGACACGGGAAAGAAAAAATCTCTTTGCAGGAGGTCTCATCTTGAAACCAATTCTGTACCCTTCTGAAACAATGCTCTGAATCCAAAGATTGTGAACAGAATTGATCCAAATTTCTTTGAAAAAACGTAACCTGCCCCCTACCAGCTGAACTGGAATGAGGGCCGTACCTTTATGTGAATTTAGAAGCAGGCTTTGCCTTTCTAGCAGGCTTGGATTTATTCCAGACTGGAGATGGTTTCCAAACTGAAACTGCTCCTGAGGACGAAGGATCAGGCTTTTGTTTTTTGTTGAAACGGAAGGAACGAAAACGATTGTTAGCCCTGTTTTTACCTTTAGATTTTTTATCCTGTGGTAAAAAAGTTCCTTTCCCACCAGTAACAGTTGAAATAATAGAATCCAACTGAGAACCAAATAATTTGTTTCCCTGGAAAGAAATGGAAAGTAGAGTTGATTTAGAAGCCATATCAGCATTCCAAGTCTTAAGCCATAAAGCTCTTCTGGCTAAGATAGCTAGAGACATAAACCTAACATCAACTCTAATATCAAAAATGGCATCACAGATAAAATTATTAGCATGCTGAAGAAGAATAATAATATCATGAGAATCACGATTTGCTACTTGTTGCGCTAGGGTTTCCAACCAAAAAGTTGAAGCTGCAGCAACATCAGCCAATGATATAGCAGGTCTAAGAAGATTACCTGAACACAGATAAGCTTTTCTTAGAAAGGATTCAATTTTTCTATCTAAAGGATCCTTAAACGAGGTACCATCTGACGTAGGAATGGTAGTACGTTTAGCAAGGGTAGAAATAGCCCCATCAACTTTAGGGATTTTGTCCCAAAATTCTAACCTGTCAGGCGGAACAGGATATAATTGCTTAAAACGTTTAGAAGGAGTAAATGAATTACCCAATTTATCCCATTCTTTGGAAATCACTGCAGAAATAGCATTAGGAACAGGAAAAACTTCTGGAATAACCGCAGGAGCTTTAAAAACCTTATCCAAACGTATAGAATTAGTATCAAGAGGACTAGAATCCTCTATTTCTAAAGCAATTAGTACTTCTTTAAGTAAAGAGCGAATAAATTCCATCTTAAATAAATATGAAGATTTATCAGCATCAATCTCTGAGATAGAATCCTCTGAACCAGAAGAGTCCAAAGAATCAGAATGATGGTGTTCATTTAAAAATTCATCTGTAGAGAGAGAAGATTTAAAAGACTTTTTACGTTTACTAGAAGGAGAAATAACAGACAAAGCCTTCTTTATGGATTCAGAAACAAAATCTCTTATGTTATCAGGAACATTCTGCACCTTAGATGTTGAGGGAACTGCAACAGGCAATGGTACATTACTAAAGGAAATATTATCTGCTTTAACAAGTTTGTCATGACAATTATTACAAACAACAGCTGGAGGAATAGCTACCAAAAATTTACAGCAGATACACTTAGCTTTGGTAGATCCAGCAGGCAGTGATTTTCCTGTAGTATCTTCTGGCTCAGATGCAACGTGAGACATCTTGCAATATGTAAGAGAAAAAACAACATATAAAGCAAAATAGATCAAATTCCTTATAAGACAGTTTCAGGAATGGGAAAGAATGCCAAATATCAAGCTTCTAGCAACCAGAAGCAAATGAAAAATGAGACTGAAATAATGTGGAGACAAAAGCGACGCCCATATTTTTTAGCGCCAAATAAGACGCCCACATTATTTGGCGCCTAAATGCTTTTGGCGCCAAAAATGACGCCACATCCGGAACGCCGACATTTTTGGCGCAAAATAACGTCAAAAAAATGACGTAACTTCCGGCGACACGTATGACGCCGGAAACGGAAGAGAATTTTTGCGCCAAAAAAGTCCGCGCCAAGAATGACGCAATAAAATGAAGCATTTTCAGCCCCCGCGAGCCTAACAGCCCACAGGGAAAAAAGTCAAATTTTTGAGGTAAGAAAAATATGATAATTCAATGCATAATCCCAAATATGAAACTGACTGTCTGAAAATAAGGAAAGTTGAACATTCTGAGTCAAGGCAAATAAATGTTTGAATACATATATTTAGAACTTTATAAATAAAGTGCCCAACCATAGCTTAGAGTGTCACAGAAAATAAGACTTACTTACCCCAGGACACTCATCTACATGTTTTTAGAAAGCCAAACCAGTACTGAAACGAGAATCAGTAGAGGTAATGGTAAATATAAGAGTATATCGTCGATCTGAAAAGGGAGGTAAGAGATGAATCTCTACGACCGATAACAGAGAACCTTATGAAATAGACCCCGTAGAAGGAGATCACTGCATTCAATAGGCAATACTCTCTTCACATCCCTCTGACATTCACTGTACGCCGAGAGGAAAACCGGGCTCCAACTTGCTGCGGAGCGCATATCAACGTAGAATCTAGCACAAACTTACTTCACCACCTCCCTTGGAGGCAAAGTTTGTAAAACTGATTTGTGGGTGTGGTGAGGGGTGTATTTATAGGCATTTTAAGGTTTGGGAAACTTTGCCCCTCCTGGTAGGAATGTATATCCCATACGTCACTAGCTCATGGACTCTTGTTAATTACATGAAAGAAACATGAACACAGAATCCATCTTGAAACCCAAAAAGAAGTGACCCTTGTCTGAGGAATCACAAAACTCTTTGGTAAATTAAATCCTCTAACCACGTCTTGAAGAAACAAAGCTTAGTTGATTCATGAGGGATTCCACGCAAAAAATACATATATTTGAATACTGTTCTTTCATATGTATGATTGGGTACTTGTAAAGCGTGTCTAATCACCCGTAAGGGACTCAAGACGCAGCTTATTTAATCGACCTCGGAAAGGATGAAAGGCTAAATGAACCTCGCCGGGAATCTAACCTGCAATCCTCAGGTTGCTACAGAGCTCGGTCACAGTGCATTAGCATGCTGAGCTATCTGTCCAGCTTTAATACAAGAAAAGTTTAAGCCAATACCAAGATACCATCCAAATAAGGAAGCACCACAATACCCTACTGTCTGAAGACAGAAAGAAGGGCACCAAGAACCTTTGAAAAGATTCATAAAGTTGTCACTAAACTAAATGGAAAAGTAACAAATTGGTAAAGCTTAAAAGAAAAACTCAGAATCCACAAGTGGTCTGAATGAAATAAGATATGAGGATAAACATCCTGAAAAATGTAGCGGACATGAAATGACCTTAACAAAAAGGCATAATAGTCCTTATAATCGCCAACTTAAAAGTTGAGACTCTTACAAAGCAATATAAAAGTTTTCAGATCCAAGAATTGACTGAATAAACCTTTCTTCTTAGGGACAAAAAATAGAATTGAATAGAAACCCCAATCTTGTTCCTGCAAAAAGAACTGACATAATCACTCCTGAAAAAAATTCACAGAGTGTACTGAGAAAGAAAGATTCTTCCCAAAGGAGGTCTCATTCTAAAAATCTATTAAAATCCTACTGGATTTGCTGGAATGCGTGAGAAAATATCTTCTCACAGGAGGTCTTACTCTGAATCCTAGTTGATACCCCTGAGAAATCTTTATTTTGGTTATAAGCTTAACATACATCTTTTATCAATGTAGAGTAAAAACATATTATAAGTACATAAAGTTGCATAGAAAAAAACTTTGTGCAAGGGGATTCACACTATCTCCTCTCTTAAAACCTCGTTTTTACAGAGGCCACCTTTTGTTTACATATTGTCTTTCTGTAGTTCAATAGGTTATTTTTCAATGATCCAAGAAGGTGTGACCTTTAAAATAGTGGTCTAGTCCTTTAAGGCACTTCATCAATATAGTATTACGTACTACCAACTCCCGTGGGGGAAGGGGTTCCAAGTCCCCTCTCTGCTGATAAAGGAGTTAGATCATGAGTCTTTCTAATTTCCCCAACGCTGGCTTATCTATAAGGGGAGGGGGGTTTAGGGAGCGCCTACGACAAGTAGCATAGAATCTGGTATAGTATGGGGGGCAGGGGGTCTCAGTAATTAGTTATCATTCCGCTCCTACTGGTCAGTCTGTCTAGGGGATCTTACGGGCCCAGAGTGACTCCCAGGGCTCCCATATAAGGCAGTAATCATTTAATTGTCTGCGCTCTCTAGCGACATAGTTTTCCATGTTTTTAATGTAGTTTACACAGTCTATTACTCCCTGCCACCTAGGGGGTTGTTTTGTTCCCCAGTTTCTGGCAATAAGCAATTTAGCGGATATAAGGATACTTAAGAGTAAGCTTTGTTTATTTCTGGGGAGTTTATCTATTTCTAGATGTAGAATTGTGAGGGCCGGTGATAGGGCTTTCAATAAATCTAGGTCATTACAGATCTTTTCTATTTTGCGCCAGTAATCGTCTAGTTTTGGACATGTCCACCAGACATGAAGGGGAGACCCCGGCTCACCGCACTCCCAGCACATCGGAGAATGGCCAGGGAAGAGTTTCTGTAGTTTTGTGGGCACCAGGTGCCACCTTGTAATTATTTTGAAATATAATTCTTATAGGGTTATGCAATGGGTTGCTTTTTTCATTAGGCTAATTGCCCTGCTCCATGTCTCCGGTGTGAATGTCAGCTGTAGGTCTCTCTCCCAAGTGTCAATGTGTGTCGTTTTTGGGGAAAGTAATTCCTCAGTGAGGCATTTGTAATGTGCTGAGAGGGGCTTGCACAATTGGAGGTTAGTCTCCCATCGTGTTTCGCAGGGGGTGAGGTCCCTTAATGAGTCTTCCAAAAAAAACCAGGATTTCATCAAGGTTCGTAATCTCAGTAAGTCTAATCGAAGTATGGGAGTCAAAGTGGGAAGTTTCAGCATATCCACGTGTGGACGCAATTGTTTGTTACAGTAAAAGTCTTTTAGTGTGTTTATGTCTGTATTGGTCCACGTATTAAGGTGTGTATCAGGCAGGCCCAATAAGAGTCCCCGTGTGGAGTGTATGGGCGAGGGGTGCGGGGCAATAAGTTTATTGTGTCACAGTTTGATCCAGGCCTCTTGGCATCCCTTTATTATACAATTAGCAACATAGACTTTAGCTTGCCAATGCGGGGGGGAGCCAGAGCAAATCTTCTAAGATGATATATGCTGGCAGTGAAGCCTGCTCCAAGTCCCTCCATCTTGTTGGGGGAAGATCTTTTCCCCAAGCAGTGACATGAGTTATCATTGCTGCTTCATGGTATTTCCTTATGTTGGGGAGGCCTATGCCTCCTTTCTCAACAGGAGCTTGGAGTATGTGGGCTGCCACTCGAGGTCTCCTATTTTGCCAAGTATATGTATTAAATAGGGTCTGAAATTTCGTAATCAAAGATACTGGGATCGGGATAGGGATACAGCGGAATAGGTAGGTGAGCTTGGGAAGGATCATCATTTTGAGTGCTGCCACTCTCCCCATCCAAGATTTCTCGTCATATCTCTTAGAGTTAAGCTCAGAAGTAATTCCTGCTAAAAGGGTCTCATAGTTTTCTTTGATGGTTATGGATTTTATATGAGAAAGAAAGACTCCCAAGTGGCGAATTCCCCTGGTAGACCACTTAAAAGAATAGAGGTGCTGGATAGCTTCCTTTTCGCTCTGCGGGATATTAATGGTCACATTCTTATAGTAAGAGATTTCACCAAACTGTTTCAGCAGATGCATTAATGGAGGGAGGGAGTCTAAGGGTTCAGTAAGGAAAATCGTAAGGTCGTCTGCGAATAGCGGAAGTTTTTGGGCAGTGTCATGTATCTGCAGACCCTGAATATTTGTGGAGTTTCTGATGGCTATCCCTAATGGTTCAAACAAAAACGGAGAAAGAGGGCAGCCCTGCCTAGTTCCATTCCTGATCTCTATTTTAGGTGAGCAAAACCCCAGACCCCTCACTACTGCTGTGGGAGCAGAGTATAATGCTCTAACCGCTGTGCTGAAAAAATCCGGTATACCGAATGCTGAGAGAGTACGGAACAGATAGTCCCATCTCACCCTGTCAAACGCCTTCTCGGCATCAAGTGACAGGGTGAGCATGGGGAGTCCCATATCGGCAGCCTCTGTGAATATGTCTAGAAGACGTTGAGTGTTATCGGAACCCTGTCTATTAAGAACGAATCCCACTTGATCTAGGTGTATAAGTGTCTGTAAATGTCTTCCCAATCTATTTGCCAACACTTTGGCATAAATCTTGGCATCTACGTTGATGAGCGAGATGGGCCTATAGCTGGAGCATAGCGTCGGGTCCTTGCCTTCCTTGTGAATTGTAGTGATATTTGCCTCTGGAAGTGTAGCAAGCAAGGGTAGCTTTATACCAGGATTCTTAAATAGCCGAAGTAGAATCAGGGATAAAACAGGGCTAAGAGTCCGATAGAAAGTCACCGTGAACCCATCTGGGACAGGAGCTTTGTGGGGTGTGAGGTCATCTATGGCTACTTTTACCTCTGTCAATGTGAATTGTGTCTCTAAGTCTCTTCAAGCTTCCTCAGATAGGGTGGGTAGAGCAAGCTTCTCTAAAAACTTATCAATGTCTTCATGGCTAGCTCTATCAATCGACTCCGAGGCCTCGATGTTGTACAAGGAGGAGTAATAGTTTGCAAAGGCTACCCCCTATTTCTCTAGGTAAGTGCCCGATCCCATTATGTGTTGTAATTTGAGGTATCCTTTTTTGTTGTGTGCGTTTGCGAAGTTTACTAGCCAGAAGCTTATTTGCTCTATTTCCTTTGTAATAATATATTTGCTTGAGTTTGTGTAAGTTTTCTTGGACTTTCTGTATATCTCTTTTGGAGATTTTTCTGATAAGTCCTATCTGACGAGCTATATGAAAATCGGGATGTAGTTTGTTGGATTGTTCAAGAGTGTGGAGATCTCCATAAAGTTTTGCCAGAGACTGGCGCCCCTTCCTACGGCACTGTGCTAACTTTTTGATAAAGTGTCCACAGAGGTATGCTTTAAGAGCCGCCCATATCATGTCAATGCTAGTGGCATCTGTGTCATTATGTGTTAAAAATTCCTTCACGATTTTGGTTAGTTTGGAGAGTTCTATGTCTGAGAGCCATTGCTCTGGGAGTCTCCAGGGAGGTCTACCAGTCAGGGCCTGCAACTTAGTGAAGTCTAGGCAAACCATGTCATGATCTGACCATGTGCATGGTCTGATACTTGGGTTAATGAGGTGATCTAGAGACCAGGAATCGCAGAATAGGTGATCAATTCTTGAATACGAATTTTGTGCCTTGGAGTAATGTGTAAAGTCTTTGTCTAGGGGCGCTAAGCATCTCCATGCATCATAAGTCATGTTGGTATATAAGTTTACGGAAGGCATTGGAGGTGGAAGAGACATTTCTGTCTGAATGTGCTGTTAAGGTAGATTGTTTGTCTCCGTCTCTACCATGTTAAAATCTCCTCCAATTATCAGGTGCCCTCTCTTAATTTGATCAATACGAGACAGTAGTTTGCGTAGGAAGGGAATTTGTTTAGTGTTTGGTGAGTATATTGACACTAAAGTGAATAAGGTCTCATTGAGTGTACAAATAAGTATTAGAAACCTGCCTTCGCTATCTCTTTCGGCATATTCCAATTTAAAGGACAGATCTTTGTTAATTAAGATAGCAACCCCCTTTGTTTTCCCTTCAGTGTTGGAAGCAATCTCACAAATCGGATAGTGCTTGGAGATCCGGGGCTCCCCCGTCCAGTGAGTCTCCTGCAGGAACAGAATGTGTATCTTATGTGTCTGCAGATAACGCTGTTTTCTTTTTGTAGGGGAGTTTAGTCCCTGTGCATTTAGTGTGGCCAGTCGGATGGGCGCCATTATACTGGTAGGGAGGGTATTGGAAGGGGTAGTAACGGTTAGGGGGGGGAGGGGTTTAGGAGTAAAGTGAGGAACTACTAACCGCCAGGCGTGGGGGTGCAATGAATTAAGTTTTTCCCCAGAGAGAAGGGGTCTCAAAGGCCCTAAGGACTATTTAAAAGTGATGAATATACACTTTCGCGATGAGTGTTCCGTCTGGTTTATAACCAGAGGGGCACAACTAAATTGTTGGGAGCAGAGATGAGCAGAGAGGGGTCTAGGTCCCCGTCGGTCCGGTATATCAATTAGGAACATGTAAATACAAACATATGCATAGCACATTTGATAGTATAAATAAAACTATAAACAGTAAGCAAGATTTAGCAAACTAAACAGGAGAAACATATAAAACATTATGTAACATTATAGAAGAGAATAAGAGGTGGAGGAGATCCATCTATACCTCACTCATTGGCGAGTACCTGCAAGTCATTATGAACAGCTCTGTATAGTCCAATGCAGTCTACATCTGGAAGTTGTCCTGTTCGGCCTGCTAAAATCATGATGTCTCATGTGAAGTGTCTAGGGCTGGGACCAGTTCCTCCAATATTTCTATCGATCTGATAGCTATCAAAAAGTCATGGTCAGATTATTGATGTCTTGACAGGTTGGTAGGTAGGGTTAATATGTTATGACTAGAGACAGGTCAGTTGTCTCTGGCGACGAGATATGTATTCTATTGTACGGCTGTGTTCGTCTATTTCATTTCTGACTGAAAATGTACTGCTATCATCTAGTGTGTCTCAGGGTTCAGGGCTTTTAAGGAGTTGTGTTCCCTATTCTCTGTAATTCAGGGATCTTTAGTATCTGTCAGAAGGTCAGCCATGGTTCACGAGGTCCAGGCTAAGAGAGGCTGGCAGGTGTTCAATCCACAGACAATAAGATTGATTCCTTAGTATATAACAGTCTGGTCAGTGGTAAATTGAATAATAGAAAGGGAACATGTTTGCAATGGATAACAGCAATGGGTATGGCATCAGTAAACTAAGTAGTTGTGAAAACACAATAACTATAAATAAGCATAACTATAGTCCATATCTGATCTCCCTAGCGAAAGTACAATCACAGGTTATATTATAAATACTTTGCTGATCTCACCCATCTTCCATTGCTCATCTTTGGTTATTCATCCTGTAGTTATGTGGGACTCTGCCACTGGGAGAGTTTCAAGTCTCTTGCTAGGAAACACAGTAGGGTTCCAAGCGGGTTCTCTATGTATTATCAGTCTGGTGTAAGTCAACGGATTCCCAAGACTTCCTTGGAGCTTCGGTGAACTTCATTGTGGTCGAAGCAGATCTTTGCGGAAGCGGTCTCCATGATGGTGCTGAGGCTCTTAGGTTGTTACCCATGGCAGGGCTGGAGGGGCGATCTTCTTGTTCTGGTGGGAGTAGATTCCAGTTTTGGAGCAGCTTGCGTGCTTGTTGTGGAGTGGAGGCTATGAATAGTTGACTGTCTCTGGTGATGAAGTCTCACAGGGAAGCCCCATCTATATTTAAGGCCCTTATCTCTCAGTATTCTGGTATATGGCTGGAAATGCCTGCGAAGCTGAAATGTGTGAGGTGAGAGATCTGGGTAAATCTGTAAGCCAGTATAGTTGTCTGGCAGGGCTTTATCTCTGGCCAATACTCTAAGGATCTTTTCCCTGAACGTATAATAATGGAGTCTCGCTATTACATCCCTTGGTTGGCCTCCTTCTGTTGGTCTATTTCTAAGTGCCCTGTGCATTTTATCAATTAGAGGTTTCATTACTAGTTGCTAGTCCCAGAACAGCTTCAAATAGTTCTTGTAGGTACTTCTCCAGATCTTGTGGTAGGACCGACTTTGGGATGCCCTTGATACGGATATTGTTGCGGCGCGACCTATCTTCTAGATTCGCTAGTTTCAGTTCCAGGTCTGAAAGGTTCTGCGAGTAGCTAAGAAGATTAGAATGGTCTATTGTGAGATCTTCTTGCTTGCGTTCTAGAGCTTCGGTCCGTTCTCCAATTATACCTATGTCTCAATTCAAATCGGCATGAGACCTATCAAATCTTTTCGACAGGGAGGGCCAACATTGATTTAATAGAGTCCATCAAGTTGTTAGATAGGTTATCTATAGTTGGTAGTTGAGAGATTTGCTGTACTAGAACTGAGCCTGCCTGGCTATCTGAGAGGCTTCCTGTGTCTGAGCATTTGTCTTCTGACCTCGTCCGGGTTGTACCAGAGTGGTTTTGGAAATGGTCAGCTACAGTTCTTTTGGGTGTGATATGGGGTTTCTGCTTTCGCTTATGGGCTTGCAACATTTTACTGTAGGAGTAGGCAAGATGTCTCGTAAAGTATCTGCTCGTTATCAGAGAGAACCCGCCTGCTCCAAATATGCTACAATGGGGACATGAACCGTCGGGAACACAGATGTTTTAAAAAATTTTACATGCTGAAGCAGTCTGGTCACCCTAGGAAACAAAGGGGGTTCAGAGTTTGTTTAATCCGAACTCCTCAATTCAGGGCGACCCCTATTTGTGGTCAATCTCCTGTGAGGGTGGCTGTGGAATACTTTTGTTGTGTAAAATCAACAATGTCTCTTTGTGCGGTTATGACTTATTGGCTGGGCATGAAATATGAAGGCAAAGGCTTTGTACTCCAACCCCACTCTCCAGGGGGCGTGTCTCCTTTCGACGAAGCTGGGCAAAGGGATGGGGGAATGACCCACCTGTAGGGGCAGGTGGGAAATGATGGAGAGCAGGTTCAGGGCTGCACAAATATGTTGCAATGGGGCTCTGGATGACGGTAAGGCGTCCTGTTGTATATCCCCCAAGTGTTGTCAATTAGGGCTGCACAAGTCAGGTAAGGATGATTGGTCACTGAAAAGGTGGCTTGTACTTGCTGCCACTTAGTTGTTTGCCTGTCGGAGTACCTATTTAGATATATGTGCCCCCCTGCCTTAGGGTAGCTAAATGAATGTAGTAAATGTGATATCCATATCAGAGGCCTGAGGGTTAGTGACGGGTGGGGTAGTCCACTGTTCTAAGAGCACTGTCCCTCTGGTCTGTGAGGCCCATGATGGCGGCCGTTCGCGCCACAGCAGTCTATGTCGTCGATGTGAGTGTCTCCTCTATAAGGTGTTGGGCGTCCACCAGGGGTTTAGTGGAGTGAAATGGGTCACTGAGGCGCTGATCTTAGGTGCCGTGTGTGGAGCGTGTTTTCGCTACTGTGATCGGTGAATCTATCACTGTTGTCCGAGGTGCGGGGGATGCTATCTGTGAGGTGCCTTACCGGTGAGTCTATCTCTCCGCTTCTAATGCCAGTATGTGGTCTGCCTGTATCCACAAGCGCTTCGGACCGGAGCCCCGACCCTCCGAGACTGTGGATGCTGTAGTGGCTGCGTTGCGGAAGATTCCCCGCAGTTCAGAGATCAGCTCCCAGCACTGTAGCAGGAACAAAGCCGTAGTGTTGTATTCAAACCAGAAGTTCACAAACTGGTGCTGAACTGAATCCTGCAGCTTTGAATATAAATTATACACTTTTTGAAAAGTTTTGATGGCTAAATTTTATGTTAATCCCTTAAAATTAACAGAGCTCTTTACTCGTGCTGCTGCTCTGCTCAGCGGTTAACTCCGCCCCCCACCCCTGAGAAATCTTAATCTGCCCCCTACCAGCTGAGCTGGAATGAGGGCCGCACCTACATGTGGACTTAGGGGCTGGCTTTGGTTTCTTAAATGGCTTGGATTTAATCCAATTTGAAGAAAATTTCCAATTGGAAACAGATTCCTTGGGGGAAGGAATAGGTTTCTGTTCCTTATTTAGTCGAAAGGAACGAAAACGGTTAGAAGCTTTAGATTTACCCTTAAGTCTTATCCTAAGGCAAAAAAACATAATTTATGTAAGAACTTACCTGATAAATTCATTTCTTTCATATTAACAAGAGTCCATGAGCTAGTGACGTATGGGATATACATTCCTACCAGGAGGGGCAAAGTTTCCCAAACCTTAAAATGCCTATAAATACACCCCTCACCACACCCACAAATCAGTTTAACGAATAGCCAAGAAGTGGGGTGATAAGAAAAAAAGTGCGAAGCATATAAAATAAGGAATTGGAATAATTGTGCTTTATACAAAAAAATCATAACCACCACAAAAAAGGGTGGGCCTCATGGACTCTTGTTAATATGAAAGAAATGAATTTATCAGGTAAGTTCTTACATAAATTATGTTTTCTTTCATGTAATTAACAAGAGTCCATGAGCTAGTGACGTATGGGATAATGACTACCCAAGATGTGGATCCACACAAGAGTCACTAGAGAGGGAGGGATAAAATAAAGACAGCCAATTCCTGCTGAAAATAATCCACACCCAAAATAAAGTTTAACAAAAAACATAAGCAGAAGATTCAAACTGAAACCGCTGCCTGAAGAACTTTTCTACCAAAAACTGCTTCAGAAGAAGAAAATACATCAAAATGGTAGAATTTAGTAAAAGTATGCAAAGAGGACCAAGTTGCTGCTTTGCAGATCTGGTCAACCGAAGCTTCATTCCTAAACGCCCAGGAAATAGATACTGACCTAGTAGAATGAGCTGTAATTCTTTGAGGCGGAATTTTACCCGACTCAACATAGGCAAGATTAATTAAAGATTTCAACCAAGATGCCAAAGAAATGGCAGAAGCTTTCTGGCCTTTCTTAGAACCGGAAAAGATAACAAATAGACTAGAAGTCTTACGGAAAGATTTCGTAGCTTCAACATAATATTTCAAAGCTCTAACAACATCCAAAGAATGCAATGATTTCTCCTTAGAATTCTTAGGATTAGGACATAATGAAGGAACCACAATTTCTCTACTAATGTTGTTGGAATTCACAACTTTAGGTAAAAATTCAAAAGAAGTTCGCAACACCGCCTTATCCTGATGAAAAATCAGAAAAGGAGACTCACACGAAAGAGCAGATAATTCAGAAACTCTTCTAGCAGAAGAGATGGCCAAAAGGAACAAAACTTTCCAAGAAAGTAATTTAATGTCCAATGAATGCATAGGTTCAAACGGAGGAGCTTGAAGAGCTCCCAGAACCAAATTCAAACTCCAAGGAGGAGAAATTGACTTAATGACAGGTTTTATACGAACCAAAGCTTGTACAAAACAATGAATATCAGGAAGAATAGCAATCTTTCTGTGAAAAAGAACAGAAAGAGCGGAGATTTGTCCTTTCAAAGAACTTGCGGACAAACCCTTATCTAAACCATCCTGAAGAAACTGTAAAATTCTCGGTATTCTAAAAGAATGCCAAGAAAAATGATGAGAAAGACACCAAGAAATATAAGTCTTCCAGACTCTATAATATATCTCTCGAGATACAGATTTACGAGCCTGTAACATAGTATTAATCACGGAGTCAGAGAAACCTCTATGACCAAGAATCAAGCGTTCAATCTCCATACCTTTAAATTTAAGGATTTCAGATCCGGATGGAAAAAAGGACCTTGTGACAGAAGGTCTGGTCTTAACGGAAGAGTCCATGGCTGGCAAGATGCCATCCGGACAAGATCCGCATACCAAAACCTGTGAGGCCATGCCGGAGCTATTAGCAAAACAAACGAGCATTCCCTCAGAATCTTGGAGATTACTCTTGGAAGAAGAACTAGAGGCGGAAAGATATAGGCAGGATGATACTTCCAAGGAAGTGATAATGCATCCACTGCCTCCGCCTGAGGATCCCGGGATCTGGACAGATACCTGGGAAGTTTCTTGTTTAGATGAGAGGCCATCAGATCTATCTCTGGGAGCCCCCACAATTGAACAATCTGAAGAAATACCTCTGGGTGAAGAGACCATTCGCCCGGATGCAACGTTTGGCGACTGAGATAATCCGCTTCCCAATTGTCTACACCTGGGATATGAACCGCAGAGATTAGACAGGAGCTGGATTCCGCCCAAACCAAAATTCGAGATACTTCTTTCATAGCCAGAGGACTGTGAGTCCCTCCTTGATGATTGATGTATGCCACAGTTGTGACATTGTCTGTCTGAAAACAAATGAACGATTCTCTCTTCAGAAGAGGCCAAAACTGAAGAGCTCTGAAAACTGCACGGAGTTCCAAGATATTGATCGGTAATCTCACCTCCTGAGATTCCCAAACTCCTTGTGCCGTCAGAGATCCCCACACAGCTCCCCAACCTGTGAGACTTGCATCTGTTGAAATTACAGTCCAGGTCGGAAGAACAAAAGAAGCCCCCTGAATTAAACGATGGTGATCTGTCCACCACGTTAGAGAGTGCCGAACAATCGGTTTTAAAGATATTAATTGATATATCTTCGTGTAATCCCTGCACCATTGGTTCAGCATACAGAGCTGAAGAGGTCGCATGTGAAAATGAGCAAAGGGGATCGCGTCCGATGCAGCAGTCATAAGACCTAGAATTTCCATGCATAAGGCTACCGAAGGGAATGATTGAGACTGAAGGTTTCGACAGGCTGTAATCAATTTTAGACGTCTCTTGTCTGTTAAAGACAAAGTCATGGACACTGAATCTATCTGGAAACCCAGAAAGGTTACCCTTGTTTGAGGAATCAAAGAACTTTTTGGTAAATTGATCCTCCAACCATGATCTTGAAGAAACAACACAAGTCGATTCGTATGAGACTCTGCTAAATGTAAAGACGGAGCAAGTACCAAGATATCGTCCAAATAAGGAAATACCACAATACCCTGTTCTCTGATTACAGACAGAAGGGCACCGAGAATCTTTGTGAAAATTCTTGGAGCTGTAGCAAGGCCAAACGGTAGAGCCACAAATTGGTAATGCTTGTCTAGAAAAGAGAATCTCAGGAACTGATAATGATCTGGATGAATCGGAATATGCAGATATGCATCCTGTAAATCTATTGTGGACATATAATTCCCTTGCTGAACAAAAGGCAATATAGTCCTTACAGTTACCATCTTGAACGTTGGTATCCTTACATAACGATTCAATAATTTTAGATCCAGAACTGGTCTGAAGGAATTCTCCTTCTTTGGTACAATGAAGAGATTTGAATAAAACCCCATCCCCTGTTCCGGAACTGGAACTGGCATAATTACTCCAGCCAACTCTAGATCTGAAACACAATTCAGAAATGCTTGAGCTTTCACTGGATTTACTGGGACATGGGAAAGAAAAAATCTCTTTGCAGGAGGTCTCATCTTGAAACCAATTCTGTACCCTTCTGAAACAATGTTCTGAATCCAAAGATTGTGAACAGAATTGATCCAAATTTCTTTGAAAAAACGTAACCTGCCCCCTACCAGCTGAACTGGAATGAGGGCCGTACCTTCATGTGAACTTAGAAGCAGGCTTTGCCTTTCTAGCAGGCTTGGATTTATTCCAGACTGGAGATGGTTTCCAAACTGAAACTGCTCCTGAGGACGAAGGATCAGGCTTTTGTTCTTTGTTGAAACGAAAGGAACGAAAACGATTGTTAGCCCTGTTTTTACCTTTAGACTTTTTATCCTGTGGTAAAAAAGTTCCTTTCCCACCAGTAACAGTTGAAATAATAGAATCCAACTGAGAACCAAATAATTTGTTTCCCTGGAAAGAAATGGAAAGTAGAGTTGATTTAGAAGCCATATCAGCATTCCAAGTCTTAAGCCATAAAGCTCTTCTGGCTAAGATAGCCAGAGACATAAATCTAACATCAACTCTAATAATATCAAAAATGGCATCACAGATGAAATTATTAGCATGCTGGAGAAGAATAATAATATCATGAGAATCACGATTTGTTACTTGTTGCGCTAGAGTTTCCAACCAAAAAGTTGAAGCTGCAGCAACATCAGCCAATGATATAGCAGGTCTAAGAAGATTACCTGAACATAGATAAGCTTTTCTTAGAAAAGATTCAATTTTTCTATCTAAAGGATCCTTAAACGAGGTACCATCTGACGTAGGAATGGTAGTACGTTTAGCAAGGGTAGAAATAGCCCCATCAACTTTAGGGATTTTGTCCCAAAATTCTAACCTGTCAGGCGGAACAGGATATAATTGCTTAAAACGTTTAGAAGGAGTAAATGAATTACCCAATTTATCCCATTCCTTAGCAATTACTGCAGAAATAGCATTAGGAACAGGAAAGACTTCTGGAATAACCGCAGGAGCTTTAAAAACCTTATCCAAACGTATAGAATTAGTATCAAGAGGACTAGAATCCTCTATTTCTAAAGCAATTAGTACTTCTTTAAGTAAAGAGCGAATAAATTCCATCTTAAATAAATATGAAGATTTATCAGCATCAATCTCTGAGACAGAATCCTCTGAACCAGA